>NC_056732.1:1129610609-1129730609 GCF_019279795.1 Protopterus annectens
CCTTGTACAGCCATCTTACACAGCCAACCACTACACACCCATGAAGCAATGCACACATGCATGTCAGTACTGGCACCTTGTGTCTGCGTGTGGGATATAATGATCCCAACCACAGTCACTCCCAGTATAACTCCCATTGGTATACCAACAGATGTCAAACACATTCACATGCCATAGCCCATAGAGCCTCCATATATCCCATGTGGTGCATGTAGTACCTGTGCATTACTGCAGTGTGGCAAACTAAGTGGTTTGGGAGTGTATTTGTGGGCCTGGCAAAGAGTGTCATTGTGAGTCCATTAGAGAGTGTGGTTGTGTTGACAATGACATACGTTCATGTGGACAGCCATGTGTGCTACACCTAATGTATGTCTACTATATCTCTGTTGCAGATGTCGCACACCAACACACATATATATTCTTACAGCACACCAACATGTCAGCTTTGTGGCACATGGAGTAACTGCATGCACTTGTAATAGTAATGACTAGTCAGTTAGGGGGTTGAACCCCTGTACTGGTAGGTGTGTGACAGACGATGCTTAGGGTTTAGTCTCCAAGCCCTTCTCTGATGTACTTTGCCTCTGTCTGTCCTCCCACACACTCTCTGGTGGATGTGGAGGTGTACACCTGTTCAGCAGCAGCTTGTGTATTGTAAGTGATGGTCATGTTCGGGTGATGGCATCTGCACCTATTGCAGTCCTTCTCTAGCTGATTGCATGTGGAACAGCTGTGATGATGTTCCATAGCCAATTGCATGGAAACACAGTACAATATTTAGGAACATCATGTTGGTGTTTGCCCATGACAGTCGCTGTGCGTGGTACCTGGATCTGGTGTTTGGATGTTCATCAAACAACATACACAGTGGGAAATAGTCTAAAGACAGGAGGGTGATGTGCCAGATATGACTACAGCATGTAAGTGTAGCTATGCTTCATTGAGACAACTGCCTGTTTAACAAGGTGTGTGTGGTAATGGCTATTCTGCATGTTTTAAAGCTGACAAGACAGTGCTCTGTTTGTGAGGGACCACGATCTGTAGGGCCATCTGTGGAATGGTCAGTGTGTGGAATCCTTTGTTTCCTGTGTTATTCACTGAACACACATCTGTGAACAGCGGGAGCATAGAGTGAAGATTGCAGCCAGTACATGGTGATAGTGATGTGTTACTGCCATCACATCCCTGACTGGACATATGTCACATGAAACAGTCATATGACAGACACTGTCTGGGGTACTCAGTGACATGCCAATAATGGGCCACTGTTCATAGCTGCAGTCACAAGTCTTCTACACGTTGTACAGATGTCATGCAGTAAATATGCATGTGTTGTGCTCTCTCCGGAAATGTATACCATCTGTTGTGTTGGGTTGATGGTCATATCTATGCATGCTGTTGTAAGTAATCCTGAATTCTGTTGACTATTATTAAGCCTTATCTGTGTTTAAACTGCAACACCATAGGCTGTATGGGTTTGGAGGTCCCGACAGAACCTCCTGTCCCACTTCAGCTGGCCATGGCACCAGGCACCAGCACATCTGTGGCCCAACATTGGACCTCCACCTCTGTTGGCTCTGCAGCACCTTCTGGTGGTACCGCCACTGAGGATGGGGCTTGTCATCCCCTAGGAGCAGGTCCAGACAGGGACATGTCTGCTTTTGTACAGTCCCGGACGTGGTGCGTAGGGTGCTCAATAAGGAGTTTTGAGGCCAGATACGCCAGCTCAAGGGCAGAGTGTCACATTTACAGGGTGAGGCTGCCCCTCCTAGGCAGCCCCCAGCACTCCCACCTTTGCAGCTGTTTTGGTGTAGTGGTGGCTGCCCATGGCTGGGGACCTCCGTCCCACTGTTTCCATCTGGGGGCTCATGAGCTTGTGAATGCCAAGCACCCCACCCCATCTGAGGTGTATCTCCCCACATGTGTCATATACCGACCCTGTATGCTGTCTTGTCTGTCATCCTACCCTACCTATCCTCCACGAACATACCTACTCTCCTTCCCCCACATCCCACTCTCACCCTACTGAAACAAAAGGCCAATCGGTTACCAGAACAACATTTGCCCCATACATAGCTGTCCATTTCACACACGTGTCCACTGGATACATGTAACCCTTTTAATATGCATCACAACGTACTCCAGTTGTCCTCACCCCTGTCTCTCAGGCGCACTATCCTAGTATGCAGATGACTCCTAAATGTTCCAGGTACACGTGATGCGGACAGCCCCATTGTACACACATTACCAGTCCCGCTATGGTTACCCCATTTACCTTTATCACGATGATGATGTCGCACACAGCACCTTGCAAGAGTATGTTCTCACATAATGATTGGACAGCAACTGTTTTGTTAATCTAAATAATATGCACAGAGTGATGTATATGGCCAATGTACAAATGTTTGCGTGTATGACTGACACATGTCTGTCTGAGGGAGTCTTGATATTACATAGGATGACACCACTACACAATACAGGTGTTGCTGGTGTTTCCCTTTTCATTCTTTTGTAATGCTTTGGTGTCACACGAGATGTTCCTGATATATCCATATATATGTATGTATCTATATGCTGGACATAAACACTCACATATACATCTACATGATAGAATACATTTCCTATATTGTTGAATGACTGCGCTGGATGATATGTTTGTGATAAGGTTCAATGTCTGTATATCTGCCATGGCTTAGTGGTAAATCACAATAGCTGTGTGTTCAGGGTCCTGGTTTCGAGCCTTGCAGAGGCTGTTTATTTTGTTGCTGGGCAGAACAAGGCCATTGGATATGGTGTGATTAAGGCGCATTAAAGCAGTTGTGAGTGGGTGTGCATGGGTTTGCACGGTGCTAAGCAATGCTAACCTCTGGTTACAATTTCTTACACTCAGTTAGCCTCTACATTGCTTTACCAGTGAAATACTCGCATACTGGCGGCCAAACAGGCTTACATCCGCTTACTCCCATACTTGCAAATGCACTGCATTTGGTGTTTGGATCTGACAGTCACACACCCGCGTGGGAGTGAGGACTACGATATTACCTTGTGATGCCTATTACATCGGATTACATGCCTACAGTATCGGGAATGGCTGCCCATTAGACGACAGCATGCCGTTGGACTGTACGGAATCTGCGGCCTGTCCAGAGTTTGATTCATATTATCGGTGTGGTCCTCTTACAATCTGCACCCATCTGGCTATTACATGGGAACTGGCACTCTTCAATACAAACAAGTAATTGGGTTTTGGAACCCACATCCTTCAGCAGAGTCATGCTACTGCATACCTAATATTCTATCATCTTTCTAAGGTTGTCAGTGGAATATGTGCTTTCTGTCCCTATCAGACCTCTCATACGACTGGGGAAATATACGAACTGAATCAGGGACACAGCATAGCAACATCAGGGATGCATTTAAATTATTGGTGCTATTAACCTGACACATTGACAGACTCAGAGCATATGAAGTCATACACATTGTCTGAGGTTAATGATGTTTATAACTCTTAACTGTTGTCGTTATTCATTACGCATAATTCCCCACCTTTCCTCCAAATGTCACTAGTTTTAGGAGGGATTAAGTGGAGCAGAGTCAGAAACTGAGTTGAAATCTGGGACGTCGCTGGAAATCTGGGTCAGTTCAGAGGTATGGTCCCTATTTGTTCCCCCAATGGTTTATGTCCTGTCCAGTGGATGTGCTCTTAGGGGTTGAGAGATATGGGCATCAGCTATGCCCATTTTGGAATATTACTTATATCCCCGGGGAGGTCCTAATATGACTGCACCAGCCAACACTTGCACGCCTAGGCCCATAATTGCATACCCATAGTTCCCCCACCTGCCACTTCTGTACAGCACTCATCCTTACTGTGGGTGCAGGTGGGGTATAAACAAACCACTACACACTGCCCAATCTCTCTGTGTCATGACACATGTCGTATGTTGTGTTGACCCATGGGTTATCAGGCTTGCACAACCTACTGGTCTGTGTACATCTACAGGCTGATTTGATAAGTCATTACCAGGACTGCCTCCGATCATTAATTTTTGGTGTCCCACAAGGGACATCGATGTCTATGTTTCAAGATTAGACCTTACAGGTCTCTCCCACTGGTAGTATCCTGACATTGGTCTGGGAAGCAGTGGTGTTTACCTTTATTGTGTGTCTGTATGTCTCACCGGCCTAGCTGGGGGGTGGGGGGGTTGATGCTACATGTTACATGTTTGTTTATTGGACCCGTCACCCCCATATGCACAGCCTGTGAACATATGTTACTCGTAACTGCTGTATCATATCCTAGCTATATACATGTGTATATTTACAGTTATATATATATATATATATATATATATATATATATATATATTTTTTTTAACATTATTATATAGATATATCTGTATATGTATGCATACATGTATATTTATATTTTGCTGTATATATATATATATATATATATATATATATATATATATATATATATATATATATATCTCACAACATATGGGTCTATGGGTGTCTGCATATGTATATATTTATATGTGGGTACGTATCTGTATCCTGTCTCTGTATGTATACATTTGTACTACGGAGAGGGGAGGCTTATCTCTATGTCGTTATGGGTAGATATACACACACATACCTCTATATATTTACATCTACATCTGGTTATTCCATTCCTTGCCATATAAATTACACTTTGCTGCAGTGGGACTCGTAGTGGGTGTGGCTGCTCATTGGGCGATGCCTCTTCCCAATGAACACATTCACTTACATCCCTAGGGCTGTCCATATAGGCCCACATCAGCCAACACCTGCACACCTAGACCCATAAGTATAGTTCCGCCACCCGCAACTCCTCAACAGCACCCATCCTTAGTCTGGGCTCTGGTCTGTTCTGGACACACCACTACACGCTGCCCACTCTCCACTTCACGGGACCCATTTCATACAATTGTCTCGGCCCATGGGTCATAAGGGTTTCCCACCCTTGTATTTCAAGTATGTATACACCCCAGCCAGAATGGCCAGTGTATCACCTTCTTTTTTTCTTGGCAATTTTTGGGGTGTCCTGCAAGGGACGCTCCAGTCTGTGTTCCAAGATTAGAATTCACGGGTGCACTGTGTACCCCCCCGGTTGCATCCTGCCTGTGGTCTGGAAAGCAGTGGACTCTTTACATTGTTTGTGTGTATGTTTCCTGTGTCCGGCTGGGGGAGTGAAAGGTCATGCTACGTGTTTCATATTTTTTGCTTGGGCTCATCACTTCCATTGGCATAGCCTGTGAACATATGTCTTCTTGTGTGCTGTTTCCTATCATAGCTGTATATCTGTGTATATCTATGCGCACACACACACACACACACATATATATATATGTATATACTTATATACATTTCCTATGCTGGGCACTGCTTAGACCCGCGCAAGTGCACTTAGACTTGCTTACTGGTACTTATATGTGTTTACTGCTGCTTATTTGTGCTTACACCTGCTTATTAGTACCTTATTCATTATGACAGTGCCACTTTGCTTGAATTATATTTAAGTTGAATATCTCATGTGATACTCTTATGTTGGTTTTATGGCAAAACGACATTCATTCCACATAGAAAATGATATGTCCTATCATTGGGCTCGAACCGTGACTGCCTGTTTGATAGGCGGATGCTCTAAACACTGCACTATTGACACATTGATTCTGTATGTTTTTCTCTATTTCAATGAATATGATGTGTAAGCTACGCTCAGCGGAGGGCGGCGATGTGCAGACATGCTACACTTTGCTTAAACCTTCGCTATTGCTGCAATTCGAATGTATAATAGGGACAAGGGGACAGGGAATCTAATTGTGACAATTCTAGGGACAGGGCTCTACATTCCATTATGTGCTTGTGTGTTTACTGCTTCGATTTTATTTCACTGTTCGTGGATACTCTTGTATGCTTAGCATACATTTCGGTATCCACGGACACTGATTTACTGACTTATTATTAGGACTGGGCTCTACTAGTAGGCATAGTAGGTTTTGCAAGTGTCGGGGCATGTTTACGCTTCCGTAGAACACTTGTACACACCCCCTGCACTCGCACACATTTCCTTTGCATGTCGAGGGTGCGGCGGCGTGCCCTCATACATATTCATATGGCGCTGCTGTGCCATCTGTAGTCAGGACACTTGGCGCAAGGCTAAAACCGTCCTTGCGCTGAGCTTCTTGAATCCTGGGGCATATTACTGATATTAACTTGTATTTATTGAATAGAGGAAGAGGCATGTAGAAAATCTTAAAAGTGCCCTAAATTGCATCATTGCTTGGCTGCATAGCTTCAACCTTAGAATGCTGGTTAAAAATACAATTGATACCAAACAGCTGATGTAGAAGGGCACACATTTATTTCTGAATTATGTTCATTGATTTTATTGTGGGATGCTAACAGATAAAAGCAATAGCAAGAAGGGGCCAACTGCACAAGGCCAAATCCCAGGATGCAAAAAACTCCCCTACCAGCCAAAGTAAGAAGCTGAGATCCCTCATAAAATCCTCCAAAGCTAGTTATGAAAATAAAATTGCCAAAGATTCCAAAAACAACCAGAAGACTTGCTATACCTATGTCAAGAATCTAAATGGCAATGCTCAGATCTGCTCTGAGCTACAATAGAATGGCATTAAATATACCAATCCCAAGGATATTGCCAATATCCTGGCAGATTGATTCAGTGCCAACTTCACCCCCACTCACCCCCCTAAAATCTCAATACCGAAATATTGCCAAATTCCAGTAATAACGGCCACAGAGGTAAAAACACATTCTCCAAAGCTAAGAATACAGCATCCATGGGGCCAGATGACATCCCAGGCTGTGTACTACATGAATTACAAAATGAACTGACACCTCACCTAAGTGTTTAATCATAGCCTCACCTCAGGCTTCATGCCCACTGAGTGGCATACAGCTGCAGTTATCCCACTCCACAAGGGGGATCCACCTTGGATCCTGGGAACTACCCCCCTATCAGTCTGATGAGCCTGATCTGCAAGGTCATGGAACATATTATCATGGAACTTATAAACAAAGACATTGGCAACCTTCAAAACACTGGACCCCACCCAGTTTGGGTTCGTGAAGGGCGATCTTGTCTCCTGAACCTGATTGACTTCTTTGAATCAGTCTCCAGAGCTGTAGACGAGGGTAAGGCAGTCAACACAGCCTATCTGGACCTCGCCAAGGCCTTTGACACCATCCCCCACTCTGGAATCATAGATAAACTTACTAAGCTGGGCGTTAATCCATACATCACTCGATGGGTTGCCAACTGGCTTACTGATAGAACCCACACTGTAAAAGTAGCCGACTCCAAATACAGCTCCAGACAAGTGACAAGTAGAGTATCTCTGGGTTCAGTCCTGAGACCACTCTTGTTTGACATCTACTTCTCTGAAGTACAGTCCAACACTAAGGGACTCTGGTTAACAAAGTTCACAGATGACTGCAAACTGGGAGCCATCATTGAATCCCCAAACTATGTGGATATTCTACAAAAGGGCCTTACAGAAACAGATGCTTGGTATCAGAGCCATGGACTCAAGCTCCATGCCATGAAATGTATAGTTATCCCCTTTGGGAAAAAAAAATGTACCCATGAATTACCACATAGGTGGCAGTACACTAAACACCGAAAGTGTGATAAGAGACTTAGGGACACAGGTGGACAGTGGTCTCACCTTCGATAAACACATTGCCACAACAGTCAGGAAATCCTTCTATGTGGCACATCTCATCACTAAGGGCTTTTCATCCAGAAAAAAGGAGGTCATTGTCCCACTGTACTCATCCCTCATTAGACCCATTATAGAATACAATGCCCCATTTGGTATGTACCTCTCAAGACGTCTGCAACAACTGGAAAGGCCGCAAAAATACCTCACTAAAAGAATCACAAGCCTAAAGCAGATGCCCTATGCTGACCATCTAAAAAAATTCCAGCTATACTCTGTTGCATATCATCTACTCAGAGGCGATCTCTGCTTAACAGACAAGGCCATGTCAAACCCAGAGCTGTTGGACATGCTACACTTAAAGAAATCCCAATCCCTCAGAGCCACACGCTCCAGGGATCCAAACCTTGTCATCACAATGAACAAACATTGCTGGAGGGATAGGTACCTGACCCAGAGACTCTCCAGACTCTGGAATAGACTGCCCATACATGCCAAGCAGAGCACCTCTTTGTCCCTCTTCAAAAGGAACCTTGATGATTGGATGGAAGATAGGAAATTCACCATGGGGATCATGTCAGTCACCCTGCTAGACAGGGGTCCAGGGAAGTAAATATTGTGGGAAGAAATAGCCAGGGAATTGTTATGGCTAGGCTTATATAGGCACTAGGGCCGATAGCCTAGTACCAATCTATGAACCTATGAACCTATGTTAAGCGGGAATGATCAACACTGTAGAAGATGTGCTAATAGATATCTGTAAGAATTGTTAGCAATATTTTATGCAGCTATGGCTTAAATTATTGCTGACAATTCTTCCATACAGTGGGAGCTGTCCAAGCCAGCAATATAAATAACTGATTCTGAAGTAAAAATTAATATATGACACATTTATTTATTTTATTTATTTATTTACTTGACATTTGTTTATTGTGGAGGTCCGACTGGGCATAATTTCCATTTTCAGTAGATGACTAGGGAGAAAAGTTCCATAGATATAATAAAATTAATAATCTAATAATATTAGCATACTGAGTACAATGTAAAGTAACAGTGAACTTGTGCAATAGAGCAAACTTAGGACAAAATCTTACAGACAACAAGAGAAGCTATACACAAGATAAACACAGTTAAATAAATGGAGTCATTTAAATATTAAACACCAAAAATAAGATAATGTTGTTAGTAATAACAGATGATACACTTGTAAAAGAGAAGGCGGGTGAAAAAAGTACTGAGACATGGTAAACAGTTATTACCAATGGGGAAAGAGGAGAAAGAGAAGTTATGCTAGGGAGCCATATTAGATGTGTTTGAAGAACTGGATAATTGTAGAAGATAGAAGGAAGATAGGAAAAAGCAAGGGGGGAAAAAAGGGAAAGAAAAAAAAAGAATGTCTCCCTGGTGTAAGACATGTGCAGAGCCAGAAGCTGAGAGGGAGTTCCATTAATGATTGTTTAAACATGTGACTAGAAGTTATTGCTCTAATATCAGTGGGAACAATGATCCAGGCTTTGGTCAGATAGTAGGAGTATGGGCTGTGAGCTATTGATTTTTTTTTCATTTATAGCTTTCAAGGGGTTGTTTTTCAGATGAATGAACAGGGTGGTTTGGGTGGTGATGATTAAGTATGGTGCTGGTTGCTGGACAGGATGAAGGTTTGTATACCATTTTATGAGCAAGGAGAAGCTGAGTAAACCTGAGGTAGTGAGGTATGTTTAATGATTTGAGGAAAGCAGGGATGGGAATTGTGTGCCTGATTGGCTGCAAACTTAGCTACCTTGTTGTAGCATAGCTCAAGTTTTAATCTTATGGAGTTCTGAATATTGGTAAGAAATGAAGTTTGGAAAAGACTATTTTGTCATGGGACAACCTTGGTATGAACAGAGTGTGGGGGGGGTGGATGTAGGAAGATAGGTAGGTTAGGTAGTGAGGGTAGAGAGTGGGTAGGAAAGCATTAATTTAGTTGGTAGCTGGGAGAGGAAGTGAGGTAAGGCGTAGGGTGGGGTATTAGGGGGTTTTGTAGGGGAAACTGGTATGAGTAAACACATTTTGGTGTGGTCTTGTTGAAGCAGGATCATGTCCTGACAACTTGAGGTGTTAGTAAGGTAGACGTTGGTAGTGCTAGTCAGTGAGGTGAGTACAGTATGGGTTATTTATATATATATATATATATATATATATATATATATATATATATATATATGTGTGTTAGTATGTATTTTTTTTTTGTGGATTATGGTGGCTGATGTAAAGGCATATGGCAGTATTGTGTAGATATGTAGTGTAGATATACATGTAGTATCGACATATTTATGTACTTGTGTCTATGCTGGTTTCATGGTTATTTCTCTCATTGCTTGATCCGGATTTGCCTACTTCTATGTCTTTTTCATCTTATTGGGTTCCCTGGTGGTTTACTGGCTTATTCATCATGTTTTCTTTTCTTTTTGTTGTTTTAAGTTGTTTCATGGTGGTCTAGTGTTTTTTTTGCTTGGTCACGGTGGTGTTATGGCTGGTTGTGTTCCTGGTGGCATAGTGGTTATTCACGGGCTTGCACTGTCGGTTGGGGCCGGGTAGAGGAGATCGTCACTTGTTTGGGTTTGTTGGCTTGATTGCTGGTTGCCTTCTCGAGTGCAGCAGGTAAGTGCTGATGGTGGGGGTTGGGTTTGGTAATGGTTGGTTTCTGTCCTTGGTGGCTGCAGTGTCTGTATGGGGTTTGTGTGGATGGTTTTCATTGGTGGTTAGTGTTGGCTTTGTAGGGTTTGAGTGGATGGTTTGTTTCCTGGTGGCTAGTGGCAGCATTGTGGAGTTTGTGTGAATGGTTTTATTTCCCTGGTGGTTAGTGGCAGCTTTGAGAGGTTGTTTGAATGGTTTTGGTTCCCTGGTGTCTTGTGATGGCTTTGTGAGGTTTGTGTGGATAGTTTTGGTTCCCTGGTGTCTAGTGACAGCTTTATGAGGTTTGTGTGGATGGTTTCGGTTCCCTGGTGTCTGGTGGCAGCTTTGTAAGGTTTGTGTGGATGGTTTTCGTTCCCTGGTGGTTAATGGAGGCTTTGAGAGGTTTTTCAGATGGTTCCGTTTGGTCTTCTTTACCTGGTGGTTAGGCGGGGCTTTGGGAGGTTTGCGTAATTGTTTTGTTTCCTGGTGGCTAGTGGTATGTCTCTGGGTCATGAGGGAGTGTTCCAGTGTTTTCTAGATGCTTTATCCCTGGTGGTTAGTGGTTTCTGGGCCGCAGTTAAGCTGTTGATTGCAAACTGGGAGCCATTATTGAATCCCCAAATTATGCGGATATCATACTAAAGCATCTTACAGAAACAGATGTTTGGTGCCAGAGCCATGGTCTCAAGCTTAATGCCAAGAAATGTATCGTTATCCCCTTTGGGAAAAAACTATGTGCTCATGAATTAAGACATAGGTGGCAGTACACTAAACACCAAAAGTGTGATGAGAGACCTGGGACACGTGGACAGTGATCTCACTTTAGATATCCACATCGCCACAACAGTCAGGAAATCCTTCTATATGGCACACCTCATTACTAAGGGCTTTTCATCCAGAAAAAAGGAGGTCATTGTCCCACTGTACTCATCCCTCATTAGACCCATTACAGAGTACAACACCCCATTTGGTATGTACCTCACAAAACATCTGCAACAGCTGGAAAGGCCACAGAAATACCTCACTAAAAGAATAACAAGCCTAAAGCAGATACCCTATGCTGACCATCTAAAAAACATCCAGCTATACTCTGTAGCATATCATCTACTCAGAGGCGATCTCTGCTTAACATACAAAGCCATGTCAAACCCAGAGCTGTTGCACATGCTCCATTTAAAGAAATCTCAATCCCGCACAGACACACGCTCCAGGGATCAAAACCTTGTCATCACAATGAACAAAACATGTTGGATGGATAGGTTCCTGACCCAGAGACTCCCAATACTCTGGAATAGACTGCCCATATATGTCAAGCAGAGCGCCTCCTTGGCCCTCTTCAAAAGGAACCTTGACAATTGGATGGGAGATAGGAAATTCACCCCGGTGATCATGTCAGTCACCCTGCTAGACAGGGGTCTAGGGAAGTAAATATTGTGGGAAGAAATATCCAGGGAATTGTTATGGTTAGGCTTGTATAGGCCCTAGAGCTGATAGCCTAGTACCAGCCTATGAACCTATGAACCTATGTTGCAGCTTTCTGCATTTGAGAGGATAGTCCGTGCATGCAAGGTTGCATCGGTAATCATGGATTGCCTTCTTTATTATTATTAAAAAAAAAAAAATATATATATATATATATATATATATATATATATATAATATATATATGTATATAGATAAGGAAAAGCAGCAAAAGAGTATACATGTGAAATAACTAGTCTGTATGGGCAAGCAGGGAGATCAGGCTAGGTTTCTTAGGTAAGTAGGGTTTGGGGTGTATTATAGATAGTATTTAGTAAAAAAAAAAAAAAAAAATATATATATATGTATATATATATATATATATATATATATATATATATATATATATATATATATAAAATGGATAAATAGTAGATTATAGATTGCATAATGGCATAGTCTGGGGTGACTGACATCAGGTAGTTGAAGTAACTAGCTGTTAGATGCATGGGATTGCAGTTTGACATGCAGAAGTGCATGGTTCAAGTCCCAAGACAGTCAATTTTTTTTTCCCTGGACTGACTTGCAGAAGGTAGGTAGGGGGGATTAAGTAGTTGAAGGTAAGGGTTTAGGAGAGGTGATAGGCATAAGGATTTTAGGAATTATGTGTTCTATTTGTCTGCAGGTACTGGTTGGTCCTAGCAAGCATTTTTTAAGGGTTGTTTTAACAACAATTTCTCTTTTGTTTCTTTAGGTTATCATGGCTGAAGGGTTGAGACAGAGGTGGGCCAGTATTGTGGAGCAGGCTGAGGAGCTCTTCAAGGACATTTCTACTGAAGTTCCGTCAACTACTGCTCAGGATCTGAAAACTCAGCGGAAGGGGCAGATGTTGGCTACAACCTGGGGGTCGAGGGTGAAGAAAGCCAAACAGTCAGCATTGGAGGATTTGGCAATGGAGGTTGGGATGTCGCTGGTGGCCCTTTCATCTTCCTCAGGTAATTCTTTATCAGGTCTGACAGGGAGTGAGGATATAGCAGCAGCTATGGGAGGGGCATCAGGGTGCAGTGAGGGGGTCCAAGGTGAGCTAGTGGGTAGGGGTTTAGAGGGGTTGGTTGATTGTGAAAGGTTTTTTGATAATACTCTATCATTACTTGATCCAGATTTGGGGTCTGACTTGGATGTTGTGGGGTCTGATTTTGGGTCACGGCCTGGGGATTGGTTGGCAACGCAGGCCTTATGTCAGGAAGGGGCTCCCATTGTTTTGACTCCCCACATATCTTTGGTGGTGAAGGAGAAGATTTGGAAAGGTGAATTCATTGATATTTTCAAATTGCGGTTGACAGAGGCAGAGTCGGCTAATGGGAAGGACCTTTTGGTGGCACTGGTGGCCATAAGTTGCAGAAGGGTAGGTAGGTTTCAGTCCAGGTCATGGGATAACTGGATCCTTGGTCTTATATACTACATGGCAGTTTAGTTGGAGAGAGATACTTCGCTGACTCTTCCTCTTTTGGCCTATTTTTCACCATCAGGAAAGAGCAGAGGCTGCGGCTAGGCTATGCATGGTTTTGGTATGATCAGAAGTTTCGTAAGAGGAAAGCAGTGGATAAATCCATGCAGTGGGAGGTTAGACACCTGGACATTTGGCTTTTTACCATGATGGACACAGGTGTAGGGAGTAGTAGATTGGCTCAGCCATTGGAGGGGGGGTGTTGTGATATGTTGGGCATTTAATGCTGGGAAGTGTTTTTGATTAGGTTGTAAATTTTCCCATATTTGCTTTAGGTGTATGGGATCTCATGCTATTACATTATGTGGGGGGTGGGGGCCCTGCTGGGGGGCAGACATCTTATTCTGTGGGTCCTAGAGGTTGGGTTGGTTCTCGCCTGGCATGGATAAGTGGGCAAGGCCGGGGTACTTTTTGGGGGCAAAGGGGGGTCTTTTTCTGGAGTTATGGGGTGACCGGGGGACTCATTCCTCTATTAAGGTCCAGATTTTGGAGTTGTTCCTGACCCATTATCTGCTGCCAAGTGTGGCAGGGGAATTGATTGAGGGTTTTTCAAGGGGCTTTTCAATTTAGTCCACATTGGTGGGGGACGGTATGGTAGGAAAAAACTTGAAGTCTTTAAAGGCGAGGGAGGGGGTTTTGCAGGAGATGATTGACAAGGAATGTCAGACTGAGAGATTGTTGTCCTCTGTTTTTTAACTTTAAAGTGTCACCATTAGGTTTGGTTTCTAAGAAAAAGTAAGGTGAATTTCATTTGATTCATCATTTGTCATACTGTGAATGACTCCACACCCAGTGCAGAGGTTAAGGTCAAGTATTCATCATTGGATGATGTGGTCTGAATTATCAGGAGTTTTGAGGATCCTTGGTTAGTTAAAGTAGATATTGAGTTGGCTTTTCATTTGTTGCTGGTGCAGGAGGAGAATTGGCATTTATTGGGCATGGTGGTTGGGGAAAATTTTTATTTTGACACTGCCATGCCTATGAGATGTGCAGAGGAGTGTTCCACGTTTGAAAAGTTTAGTTCAGCACTCCATTGGATTTGGCAGCAGAGGGTGGAGGATCAGCAAGCAGTTCACTAATCAGATGATTTTTTGTTAGTGGGTGATGGCCAAGATAAGGTGCAGGCAGCTTTGTGTGAGTTTGTGGGGATGTGTGAGCCCCTCGGAGTTCCTTTGGCTAAGCACAGATTAGAGGGCCCTGTGAAGGTGTTGGATTTTTTTGGTTTTGACAGTAGATGCAGGATAAGGTCTGTTTTGTTTACCACAGGACAAGTTGGTTCGGCTACAGGAGAAAATCTGTTGGATGAAGTCCAAGTCCAAGGTTCGGGTGCGAGAGGCTATGGAATTGTTGGGTTTGATGAGTTTAGCTTGTAGGGCTATGCATCCAGGGTGCACATTTTGCGGTCTGTAGCATTTTTTTTGAAAGGATGGAGGAGTAAGAACAACAGATTGTGGGTCACTAAGCTAGTGCAAGAGGATTTAGAGTTGTGGATGAAATTTTTGGAACAATTTAATGGAATTTCATTCTGGCAGTTGGATTGGGTAGAGCAATGGGAGATACAGTTGTTTACTGATGCAGTTGGGGATCTGGGCATGGGAACTTACTTTGCAAGCCAATGGTTTTCAGCCCCTTGGCCAGAGCATTGGTCAGAAGAGTGGAAACAGGATGTCACCTTTTTGGAATTGATGCCTATTTGCATGGCTTTGGTGGTTTGGCAGGATCGTTTAAAAGGTGGGAGGGTGTTTTTTTTTATTCAGACAATACTGCAGTGGTGAGGGTGTTGCAGGTTAAGATGGCTAAATCTCGTTTGTTACTTGTTCTCAGGAAACTGGTATTGCAGAGTTTGATGATTAGCTTTTCCTTCACAGCACTGCATGCGCCTGGTGTTAAGAATGAGATAGCTGATAGCTTGTCTCATTTTCAGTTTTGCAGGTTTCAGCAGGTGGCCCCAACAGCGGCATTGCAACCAGCAATCATTCTGGAGGATATTTGGCAGATTGGTCCGTAGTAATTGTCAGGTTGGTGCAGCATTCATGGGTAGTGTCTACAAGAAGAGCTTACGGTACATTTTGACCAGTTCTTGATGCAGTTACCAGATGAGGAGTGTCAGTGGTCAGAGGTTTTGTTGCTGCATTACTTGGCCATTTTGAGGGAACAGGGAAGGTCAGTTAGGACAGTGAGGGCGGCGTTGGCAGCCATTGCTGCTTTTACTCATTTGGCTGGATTGCAGGATTGGACTCAGTCCTGGGTGGTGAGTTGAGTATTAAAGGGTTGGGGCAGTGTTGAAGGTGGGGTCATAGATAGGAGACAGCCGGTGATGAAGGAGATCTTAAGCAGGTTGCTACGGGGTTTAGGTAAGGTGTGCGGATCCTTAGAGTATGTGGTGTGGAGCATGGTCTGTGTGTGGATGCATTGTGGGATGTTTAGAGTGTCTGAGTTATTGGGTTCATTACTATGGCAGGATGTGTTGATGTTGCCTAGGATGTTGCACATTTGGCTACGGTCTTCAAAGATGGATCAAGAGTGATGGTATTGAAAGCGATTGAGGTAAGTTGGAGATGTCCTGTGGTGTGGGGGAAGAGATTGTGTGTGGTCCAGAGGGGTAGAGTGCAAGGTTTTGTTTTTACTTCAGTAGGTGGTAAAGGCTTGATGGGTGAGCAATTGAATTTGATTATGAGGAGGGCTCTTTGTAGTGTTGGTTTAGAAGGGGATATGTTTTCTTCTCATTTTTTTAGGATGGGTAGGGCATCAGACCTAGTGAAGGAAGTTCAATAGAAGTCATCAAGAGGATTGGCAGGTGGTCTTCCAATGCTTTTTTGTCTTATATTAAGTAGCCTTGTTTACAATTTTTTTTTAGGTAGCAGAAGAATCTTCATCTTGGGGCATACTTTTGTCTTTTGGGCAGCTAGGCATGCAGCAATTAGACGCAACGGAATGAATTTGGGGCTGGACCGTTTTAGATGGAAGGTCATCTGGCATGGTGTTAGAGGGTTGATGTGGAGCAGGATATTGCAGGTATTTATTGGGTTACAGAGTCAATGGGGGTTGCCACAGTTGTTGTTGATTCATTTAGGGGGGAATGATTTACGTAAAGTTCCGAAAAGGCAGTTGGTACATCACATTTGTGTGGATGTGTTAGCATTAAGGAGGATATATTCATCTTTGGTTTTGATATGGCCTGAGATTATTCCCTGGTTGGGGTGGAGAGAGGCAAGGAATTTTGTGGTGGTGGAGAGGGCTCCGAGGTATGTTAATTTTACACTAGCGAAATGTTTGAAGGACATTGGGGTGCATACAATATAGCATGTGGAGTTTGAAAGCAGGGACCCTGTATGGTATAGGTCAGATGGAGCTCATCTCAATGAATTTGGGCTTGATTTAATTAATCTTAACCTGGGCATGAAGGTAGAGGATCTATTGAAAAGTGGTATGGTCTGAGGGGGAACAGCCCTTTTGGCTGGTCAGTGGAGAAGAGGGTCAGGCTTGACCCTCTTCTGTCCCCCTCAGTAGAATATTTGGAACTGATGATGGAAGACTTGGAATGGAATTATGGAACTGATGATATTAAGGTGAGCGGGGATGCTGCCTTCATGATTACTTTGATAAGGGAACAAGTGGGGGACTCTGCTTATCCAAGGGTGAGTGGGTGCACTGCCCTTATGTTTACTATCCTATTTGTTGCAATGTTGAATTTATGTGGCTCAATAGAGTTTGATGTTTGTTATTCATTTTCATTACAATAAAGGTCATCAAATGTCTTTGGTTGTCTTTCTTGATTTGTTAGGACCATGACAAGTGAAGTTTGGAACAGACAAATTTGTCACAGGGCGACCTTGGTATGAATAGATTGGGGGGGAGCTGGATGTAGGAAGATAGGTAGGTTAAGTAGTGAGGGTAGGAAAGAGTTAATTAAGTTGGGAGATAAGGGTGATGTGCAGAGCTGTAGTAACTACAGAGGGATTAAATTGATCAGTCACAGCATGAAGTTATGGGAAAGAGTAGTGGAAGCTAGGTTAAGAAGGGACGTGATGATTAGTGATCAGCAGTATGGTTTCATGCCGGGAAAGATGTGATGTTTGCTCTGAGAGTGTTGATGGAGAAGTACAGAGAAGGTCCAAAGGAGTTGAGTTGTGTTTTTGTAGACTTAGATAAAGCCTATGGCAGGGTGCCTAGAGAGGACTTGTGGTATTGTATGAGGAAGTCAAGAGTGTCAGAGAAGTGTGTATGAGTGGTGCAGGATATGTACAAGGGTAGTGTGACAGCGGTGAGGTTTGCAGTGGGAGTGACAGATGCATTTAAGGTGGAGGTGGGATTACATCAAGGATCAGCTGTGAGCCATTTCTGATTTGCAATGGTGATGGACAGGTTGACAGACGAGATCAGACAGGAGTCCCCATGGACTATGCTGTTTGCAGATGACATTGTGATCTGTAGTGAGAGTAGGGAACAGGTGGAGGAGACCATGGACAGATGGAGATATGCTCTAGAGAGAAGAGGAATGAAGGACTAAGACAGAATATATGTGTGTGAATGAGAGGGAGGATAGAGGAATGGTGAGGATGCAAAGAGTAGAGGTGGCGAAGGTGGATGAGTTTAAATACTTGGGATCAATAGTTCAGAGTAATGGCGAGTGTGGAAGAGAGGTGAAGAAGAGAGTACAGGCAAGATGGAGTGTGTGGAGAAGAGTGTCAGGAGTGATTTGTGACAGACGAGTACCAGTAAGAGTGAAAGGGAAGGTCTACAAGAGGGTAGTGAGACCAGCTATGTTATATGGGTTGGAGACAGTGGCATTGACAAAAAGGCAGGAGATAGAGCTGGATGTGGCAGAGTTAAAGATGTTAAGATTTGGACTGGGTGCGACAAGTGTATACAGGATCAGGAATAAGTATATTAGAGGGTCAGCCCAGGTTAGAAGGTTTGGAGACAAAGCCAGAGAGGCAAGATTACGTTGGTTAGGACACGTGCTGAGGAGGATGCTGAGTATATTGGAAAAAAGATGCTAAGGGTGAAGCAACCAGGTAACAGGTAAAGAGGAAGGCCTAAGATAAGGTTTATGGATGTGGTGAGAGAGGACATGCAGGTGGTTGGTGTGATAGAGCAAGATGCAGAGGACAGGAAGAAATGGAAACAGATGATCCACTGTGGCGACCCCTAACGGGAAAGCCAAAAGAAGATGATGAAGTTGGGAGCTGGGAGAGGAAGTGATGTAAGGCATAGGGGTGGGTCTTACAGGGTTTTGTAGGGGAAACTGGTATGAGTAAGCACATTTTGGTCTGGTCTTGTTGCCCTCCTAGTCCACCCATTTGGTGTGGCTTGAGGGGCAGAGAAGAGGGTCAGGCTTGACCCTCTTCTGTCCCACGCTGTAGGATATTTGGAATTGATGGTGGATGACTTGGAATGGAATTACGGAACTGATGATATTAAGTTGAGTGGGGATGCTGCCTTCATCATTACTTTGATAACTGAGCAAGTGGAGGATGCTGCTTATCCAAGGGTGAGCGGGTGCGCTACTCTTATGTTTGCTATCCTATTTGCTGCAATGTTGAATTTGTGTGGCTCAATAGAGTTTGATGTTTGTTATTCATTTTCATTACAATAAAGGTCGTCAAATGTCTTTGGTTGTCTGTGTTGATTTATTAGGACCATGACAAGGGTGAAGCATAAAATAGAAAAGGAAGGTGGTGTGCAGTTGTGAGAGTAAGTCTAGAGGAACTGATAAGGAATGATTTTGGCCTGAAGAACATACCAAATTTTTGGTGTATTTTTATACTATTTTGAATATGAAGGTCAAATTTAAATTGATCATCTATTGTGATGCAAAGTAACTTAGTGTGTGGTACAACGTCTATTTCAGTGTTGCTTAAAGAATATATGTTTGAAAGTTTCTTTTAGATATGTTTAAGATTTGGAAAGAAATAAGAGTAACTTGGGTCTTTTTTGGATTTAGAAATTAATGAGACAGTTTTCATTTGACATAAAGGCCTGTTGAGTGATTGTTTGTAAATAGGAAAGGCTATCAGATGAACAGATGACGGTGGAATCATCTGCATAATCTATAAGGGTAACTTGTTGGAAGTGTGTGTGTTGGTTGTTTATAAATATATTAAAAAGAAGAGGGACAAGCATGGAGCCTTGTTGAAAACTTGTATTAACTGGAAGAAAAGGCGAGTAAGTAGAGAGCCATTTAACTGATTGTTGTTGGTTAGGTAGGTAGCTAGAAAACCAGTTATGTGCTGTACTGAAGAAACCTAGAGCAGACAATTTTGAAAGATGTTTGGAATGGAGACTCCATCAAAGGCTTTGAAAGAGATCTAGAAAGAGGGAAGGGACTAAGTTGTTGTAATCTCTGGCTTTAAGGATGGAGCCTAAATAGGTAACAGAGGCAGTTGTGGTATGATCTAGGCAAACGCCATGTTCGGTAAAGGTTAGTAGGTTTTCTTGGAGAAGATATTGTAAAAGTTGTTTATGAATGCATTTTTTTCTAATGTTTTGGAAAGGGGAGGGAGGAGATCGCAATAGGTCTTTAATTTGTTATTTCAGTAAAGTTACCTCCTTTTATGAAGAGGAATAATGTAAAATTATTTCTGGAGAGATGAGACATGTGATTCTTGCATGGCTCAACCAATTAAGATGGAAGTTGGATAAGCAATCTTTAGATATTCTCTTGAGAGATTGGCAACCGAAGGTGGATAAGTCTTAATTATGCTTAGTAAACTATGTATGTGGGAAGCAGAGATTGATTTTAAAATGAAAGTAGTTTTATAAAAGGTTGGAGGTTTGTCAAAGCTGGCAGGGTTGTGTGGGGAGTTTTAGGTAAGGGTAACTATGGAGTCTATGAAATGGGAGTTACATTTAGAAGAAGTTTCTAAGTTAGAGATTCCAGGATGTAAAATGTTCTAAATAGAGGACCAAAAATTTGGGAGGTTCTTTTTTTGGTTGATATGTGGGTCTAAGTAGTACAGTTTCTTATCAGCAGTTAGTTACTTGTTTTTTGTGATGTTTCAAAGTTGTTAGTAGGTTAGTACATGAGCTTGGGATCTGTACTTTTGACAAGTTATCCAAGCTTTGTCTGTCTTATACATTAGTGTTATACTAGAATAGAATAGCCAGGGTGTCTGGTTGGATTAAATATAATTCTTCATATTTCTGTAATATCTCGGTTAGTATGCACATAGGTTCATAGATGTATCCTAGACTAATGACTCCTAAGGCCCTTATAAGCTTAGCTTTGCAAGCCAAGTGTGCCCAGAACTTTGATTTATATAAAGGTGATTTACTGACTGTCCCTGTCCATCAGAAATATGGACCAGGACCAGGAGTGAATTTCCAATTACAGATCAATTGGTCCAAGTTGCACTTAAATAGGAATAGGGAAGAAATTCTGCTTCACATGGATGGGTGGTCTGTTCCCGAGAATGGGAATTCACTGATAAACATACCTGTCTCTCTGACATGTCCTATTTATGTCACAGGCAAAAGTTAAATCTTTTAATCTAGTTGTTCTGATGTTATTTGCTTTCTGTGTGTGCAAAAGGTTCATCAAAACAGGGTCTGGGGATGGCTTGTATGCCAGGCAAAGGTCACATCTCAGAAGTCTGTATGATATAGAGAAAATAGACAAGGCTTTGAGGCAATCAGTGTAGGACATTGTGTTATCTCCCTCTATTCTTTTTGTATGGAACCTTTATGGACATTCCAGTTGCTGCATACGTTTGGTCAGGTACATACTGACAGGGGTCATTATATGAATGGTCTGAGGTAGGCCGACTGCAGTAGTATGATGGCCTCTCTGGAACAAGATGCCATGATCTTGTTTATAGTTTCAGCAACATAGAATGATGTTCTTACATCCTTGGACACATGGTGGTCAAAGGCTGGGTTACTATCTTCATGAGTTCCTAGATCCCTGACCAGGCAACTAACTTTTAAGGATGTTTTATTGATGACATAGTTACTTGGGGTGGCAGATCTTCCCAAAAGGTACCACAATGCATTTTTTGGTATTGAGTTTTAACCCATGTCTTTCGCACCCAGCATTTGTTTGTATTAGACCTTTCTGAAGGGTGTTCTTGTCTTGGGAAGATTCAATGACTGCTCACAGTTTGCAATCATCTGCAAACTTGGTTAGCCAGAGGCCCCTGATATTGACTTTCACATCTGAGACGTAGATGCCAAAGAGGAATGGGCCCATCACTGAGCCCTGGGGAACTCCACTGGTGACTAACATTTCCTGAGTCCTATCAGTGAGCCAGCTAGCTATCCAGCATAAAAATGATATAAAGGGGTGTGTACCTTGTTCTGTAAGTTTGTTGACAATGTTCAAGTGCAATTTTGTATCAAATGCTTTGGCCAGATCTGGGTAGGCAGTATGCACCATTTTTCCCTCATCCATTGTCTTGGCGACTTTTTCAGGGAAGTCCATCAGATTCAGTAAGCATGAACTTCCTTTGACAAAGCCAGACTGGAATAGATCCAGTGTCTGGAGGTCTCCTATGTCATTGGTGATAATTTCCATGTTAATTTTTTCCATGGCTTTTCAAATAATGCTAGTCAGACTAATTTTATTTATTTTTTATTTATTTTACATTTCTTGACCGGGCTAGTCTAACTGGATATATGTCCATTTTCAGTAGAGACCCGGGGAGATAAGCTCCGAGGTAACAAACAAAATCACATATACAAAAATTAATGCATACAATGAATATTGCAGGTGCAGTACAGAGAATAATCAAAGAGGTCATTCGTTCATAACATTGTGCAAAATATACAGATACAATTAGTACAATACAAAATGTAGTTGCAATATATCATAAAGAAAAAGATGGCAGCTGAATTATACAATATATTAGTATACAAGTAGTCATAAAGAAAAAGTAGAAGCTGAAATTATATAATATATTAGTAAAAGTAGTCTTCTTAATGACATTCTGAAGATGTAATACTATAGAAGGACAAGGTAAGTTGTTATTAAGAAAAGGAACTTGATTACTGAGAAGAGGAGGGTAGGTTGAACCAAGTAAGAAGAGCTAGTTGATCAGTCATGTTTAGTACAGGGGCACAACTGGTGTGTTCTGAGGAAAAGTTTCAATTTGGTTTTAAAGAATGATATAGAGGGAAGAGAGGAAAGTTCGTTAGGAAGAAGGTTTCAGGATTTTCCAACAGTATTAGAGAAAAGAGAGTCCCCAGCCCTGTTGTTTGATTTACAAATATTTACAAGAAGTTTATGTGATGATCGTAAAGTCTTTAGATTGTTGTAGGGGGTAATGAGGGTAGATAGTATAGGGGTATTGGTAGGTTGGTAAAGGGTTTTATGGGCAATGGTCAGTTGGTGGAATTTAAGCTGATTTTGAAATTCAAGCTATCCTAGCTGCTTTAGATTAAAACAGTGGTGGGTTCTGAAAGGGTTACCTGTAGCAAATCTGGCTATGTTATTGTAGGAGATTTCCATTTTATTAAGGTTGTTTTTAGAGAGATTAGTATATATGGGTGAGGCATAGAGGAGAGTGTAAATTAGATGGGTGTGAGCAATAGTTATTCTAGCTGCAGGAGAGAGGAAGGGTTTGATCCTGCAGAGAGAGCCTAGTTTTCTATTAACAGATTTTAGAGTATCGTTAATATGGGTGTCGAAGTTAAGGTTGTTATCTATGGTGATACCTAGTAGTTTGGTAGTTGGATCTGGGGATATGAGAGTACCATTATTGGATGAAACTGTGAAGTCTATTGGGGGGGACTTACAAGTAGCAGTAAAAAGGAGGAGTTTAGTTTTTTTGGGGTTCAGAAGGAGACAGCACTGTGTAAACCATTGTTCAACTGTGTTAAACACATTTTGGGTAAGGGATTGAAGTTCAGATATAGATTGGCTGAGCATATAAGTGTGGAATCATCTGCATATTGTATGCATGTAGCTTGGGGGATTGCTAGGTGAAGGTCGTTGATAAATATAGAAAACAGGAGAGGACCTAATATGGACCCTTGAGGAACACTAATGTTAACGGGCCGATGGGTAGATAGAATGTTATGCCAAAGTACAGCCTGTTGTCTGTTATTTAAGTAGGACTGGAACCATTTTATAGCTAGTGCATCTAGTGACAGGGATCTGAGGATATTTATAAGTATCTGGTGATTTACCATATCGAATGCCTTAAACAAATCTATAAACAGTGCAGAGGAAAGCATATTGAGGTTACGGTTTTTGTTAATACAGTCAGTAAAGGAAAGGAGGGCAGTTGTAGTGCTGTGGGAAGGTCTGAAACCATGTTGAGAGTTTGAAAGTAAGTTATTTTGGATTAGGTGTTCTAGCAAATGTCTGTGGATGCATTTTTCCATGATCTAATGGAGAAAGTAGGGCTATGGGATGGTAATTGGAGAGTTTTTATTCTAATTTGTATAGGAAACCAACTTTCTCCAATACATATCTACATTATTCTAGTTGGCACCCTGAACATAAAAAAAGCAGTAGTAAAGAGGCAACTTGTTTGGGCGGCCAGAATTGTTAATAAAAATGATCAATTTATTAGAGAAGCTGATAAGATAATCGATATGTTTCGAAGAAGGGCCTACCCAGAAGGTTTATTGAATAGGGTATAAAATGAAGTTATTACAAAAAGAGGAAATGGAACTTATTTGCCCATATTGGGTTGTCAGACGAATGACAAGGGACACTATATAAATACATCAACTGAAGGAAATAAATACACACTTAGTTTTACCACTACCTTTAATTTGGATAGTGATTTGATTTTTAATATTATTCATAAAAATTGGTATGTCATGCTTAAAAACAATGATTTGGTGAATAAAGTGGGTCCTTTACCAACTGTGGTCTATAAAAAGGATAGGTCCCTAAAAGCTAGATTGGAAAAAGGGCATTTTTATAATATAGGTATGAGACAGTTTCAGTTTGGCACAAAAAATGTGGTTTTTGTTCTTCATGTCCCTATTAAACACTACTGATAGTTTTTGTATTAGGAACAGGCAGTATAAAGTAAAAGGACAATATTCATGCAACACTTCTAATGTTGTTTCTCTTGTGCAATGTAATCAATGTCCAACATTTTATGTTGAAAAAAACAGTAGGGTTTTTAAGAAGCAGATATATGAACATGTTTTAGATATTAAAAATAAAAAATGCACAAATGCACTTTATAGGCATGTTGAAAAACATGATAACCATAATTTTATTTTTTTTAATTATAGAACAGATACACAAGGATTTACAGGGGTGGATAATAAATGAACATTTAGATAAACATGAAATTAGATGGCAGATTTTATTGGATGCCTGTAATTATCCTAGATTAAATGACAGCTGTTCTATTACTCCCCTGTTAAAACTATTGGCATATAGTATTAGATAACATTTTAAAAACATTTTTAAAAATTTGGTAGTTTTGCTTTAAATGACTAATTAATTACATCATGTGATATATTGTGAGAGGTATCTTTTGGGAATGTTTTTTGTGGATTAATGTTGTTCTGATGAAGATTTTCGAAAGCGCTTAACAACCGTGTCTTGCCAATAAAATATTCATTGGACGTTTTGCTGTTTTTCTGGAGTTGTTCTTCAACATTGTTCTCAGTTTATTCTCTGGTGAATTCGTAGTTCAGTAGAGTTCCCACTCTTGTGAAGGGGGATAATATGGGATACTTTCCAGATTTCAGGGATGTGTCCTTCACTGATGGTTCTATTGATGAGAATGGAAATGGGATAGGTGATAGATTTGGCTGGCATTTGTAGATATTCAGAGGGTAGTTGGTCTGTTAATGGAGTGCACAGTTTCAGTTTTTGGATAAGGGTAAGAATATATGTTGTTGGGACTGGTTGGAAGAGGTTGTAGTTTCCAGGGTCTATTAAATGTCTTTCTTTATGAAGGGGGCTGACTGTTACAGGCTTCCATTCATGTGACACAAAGCATGTTTCAAGGTTATATTTAAATAATGACACCAAGGGACTTGATAAGTCATATTTTATACTATTCAGGGGGCTTCCTAGGTAGTTATCAGGGCCACTGAGGCTGTGTTCTTGGCTTTAGTGAGTGCAGATAATACATGCTCCTTAGTTATAGTTGGAGGGGTTATATTTTATGGCAATTTTGGTGGGATAGTTCAGGGTGGGATGGGGTAAAGTTGGAAATTAATTTGTTCACTAACAGGTTCACTATACTGCCCGGTTTGGTGAATGTGGCAGTATTAACCACCAGTTCAGCACATCTGTGCTTTGCCCTTGAGGTTTCTGATGTTGCTGTATAAGGCTTTATGGTTATCTTTCATCTGGGAAGCCTTCTTAACCTCAAAGTTGGCTTTGCTTGACCTAATAATTAGCCCTCTTTATTTTCTATTTACTTTGATGAGAGAGTTTTTATCTCCATGGGAATTACCCTTCCTGATTTTTGCCATATTTATTTTCCTTTTGTTGTATATACCATCTAATTTGGGATGCCACCAGGGCAGTTTGTTCCTGGGGCTAAACCAGTAGCCACTATGCAGTGAATGACATGGTTGTACATAGTTTATGACAGCAATTCAGCAAAGGTTGCTGTGTTCTCAAGGTTTGTAAGGGCATTGAATTTTGACAAACCATCACATCATAAAAAGGTAATTTGCCTTAGAATGTCTCCTAACTGTTATTGGTTTAATGGGATTATGGAGTTGATTTTGATTTTGAAGGCGGCAGCTTTATGGTCAGACCTCACTAGGGAGGATAGACACTGAAGGGTGTTGCAGCATCCTCCCGTATTTGCAAGCATGAGATCCGGTATGTTGGAGCCTCTAATGGGTATATTGACTATTATGTCAAGTTTGCTTGTACTTACAAAGTCCAGGAATGTCTGTGCCTGTAGGCTTGAGGCTATGTAGGCTTCCCACTTTATACAGGGGTAATTAAAGTCTCCCATAAGTATGATATTAGGTTGGACAGTAAGTGTTTCCAGATAGGTCCAAGAGTGCATTCTGCGCTTCTTAAGATATTTAGGATGACCTATAGCTGGTTAGGATATAATACATGATTTTGGCTATGGCCATCTGCACATGGAGGAACTCAAGCACATCATCCTGTTTGACCACCCAGGAAGGATGCTTGTTACTGATGTATATTGAGACACCTCCACCTTTAGACCATGTCTGTGTATCAACTGATCTAAAAGTGCTGAAGGCAGTGAATGCTTGTGCTGCTGGGCACTCCCTGCAATTTTAAATCATGTCTTGGTAACTGCATGGATGTTAATATTCTCAACTGTGAGGGGGCATGGAGGGAGTGTGGATTTTTTATTAAGGTCCCTGGCAGTGAGCAGTAACACCTTGAAGTTCAATTGAGTTAATTTTGATATGTTGATAAGGTTGTCAAGTTGGCATTGCCTAAAAAGGTAATATGGGTCTGGATAAAGTTTTAGCCAGTATTCAGAACAGATAGTGGAAAGGTGAAGACCATCCTTGGGAAAACAATGTGGTCTATTAACCATGTTCTCCCAAGCTGATAAATATTGGAGCCCCTTAGAATGACACTAGAAAGACAGACTGTTGTTGAAATAAATCATTTTTTTGCTCATATTGTCACATAATCCTCAGTGATAGTAATATGCTGTGTAATGCTAAGCTCATACTAACCTGAGACACATAGTCTGAAAGGTCCATTATGTCTCTCTCTCTCTTCACATAGTGCAGGGAGGTACATATCAGGTAATTTACACCTACATTGTTACAGTCATCCCTCTCCATAAAGGGGGGAGCGACTACAGCCCCTGGGAATTATTGCCCCATTAGCCTGACAAGTCTGATATGTAAAGCTATGGAGTGCATCATCATGGATCTGATTAACAAAGACATAAAAAATCTCCAAAGTCTGGACCCCATGTAGTTTGGCTTTGTGAAAGGGAGATCATGCCTGCTCAACCTAGTTGACTTCTTTGAGTCAGTCGACAGGGCTGTGGATGAAGATAAGGCAGTGTATAAAGCCTACCTCGGTCTGGCCAAGGCCTTTGATACCATTCCTCACTCGGGAATTATTGATAAACTCACCAAACTAGGCATCAACCCCTATATCACTAGATGGATTGCAAATTGGCTCACAGATAGAACATACAGTGTGAAAGTAGCAAACTCCAAGTCAGACTGCCAACCAGGGAGTCCCACAGGGATCGGTCCTGGGTCATCTCCTGTTCGGCATCTACTTCTCAGAAATCCAGGCTAAAACAAAGGGACTGTGGCTGACCAAGTTCACAGACGACTGCAAGCTGAGAGCCATTATTAACTCCTCAAGTGATGCAAACATCCTACAGAATGGCCTCACTGACACCAATGACTGGTCTCGAAACCATGGTCTTAAGCTTAATGCCAAAAAATGAGTCACCCCCTTTGGTAAAAACTCAGTTCCCACTAATTACTACATTGATGGGAGCCCACTGAACACTGAAGGCATTATAAGCGATCTGGGGATGCAGGTTGACAGCAACCTCTCATTCGACCACCACATTGCCACTGTGGTCAGACAGTCCTTCTATGTGGCACATCTCATTACCAAGGGTTTTGCATCCAGGAAGAAAGAGGTCATCTTCTCTTTCTACTCTTCCCTCATTAGACCAATCATTGAGTATAATGCCCCATTTGGCATGTACCTCACTAGACACATGCAACAGCTGGAGAGGCCACAGAAGTACCTTATGAAGAGGATCCTAGGCATTAAACACGTCCTACACAGACAGACTCAAAAGACTCCAGCTATTCTCTGTCTCATATCACCTACTTAGAGGCGATATCTGCTTGACTTACAAAGCCATGTCTGACCCTGCTCTGTTAGAAATGCTTCATCTAAAGAAATCCCAATCCCTCTGCACCACATGCTCCAGAGACATCAACCTCATTACCACAATCAATAGACCATGCTGGAGGGACAGGTTCCTCACCCAGAGACTGCCTATGCTATGGAATAGATGTCCCATACATGTCAAACACAGCACCTCACTGTCCCTCTTCAAGAGAAATCTTGATGAGTGGATGAGTAATAGAAAGTTCACCCCAGTGTCACTCCAGTGGATCTACTTGATAGAGGCACTGGGAACTAACATTGGGCAGTACAATGCCAGGATACTTCTATAGGCTAGGCTTGTAAAGGCTCCAGGGCCATTAGCTTAGTACACACCTATGAACCTATGAACCTATGGACATGGACTTTGATGGAATCATGCTGGTATCTGTGGCTTAATAACTTGAGTGTGTGCATGACTTGATGGATCATGGATCCAGATAAGCAACTAGTAGTTGTCTTATCCTTGTTCTGCTTGGTTCAGAGGGGAATCAGTATACCTTATAATCGAGTCCCCTACAACAAGAGTCCTAAGAAGTGTGTTTGCTTGCCTTAGGAGCTTAGTGTTTGGGGCTTCATGGAGGGTCACATTATGTAGCCATAGCTTTGACAAAGGATGGTCTAGGTGATCTTTGTTGTTTAGGTAGATTGCTTTTAAGTGCCTTGGCATATGCTAGAGTATGTGTGTGTTGTGTGATATGTGAGTTGGGTGCTGTGTGCATGGTTTTGACATCCCAATGTGCACTTGTAAGAGTTTGACCTCCAGTGTCATTGTGTAATTACACCTCTTGCATACTGTGTCTGATTCTTTAAGGATTTAGAGGTTATCAGTAAACATGAAACGATTGCTACATTGTCTCAAGATGCCCATATGCAGCAAGCTGGCTATAGAGAAGTTAGGAATTTGCATATCCATAATACCCACTCCTTTGAATGATGAGCTACAAGGGGGTGGTGTATTGGGTTAAGAAGGCCATTAAGGCTGATTTGCTTTACTGAAGCAGATTATGTTAAACAGTACTAAATTCTACTAATTTTAATGTTTACACATTACTAAGGGTGCTTTATTGGGGCAGATCATGCTAAGCAGTGCTAAGTTTTATTAACTTTAATGTTTACTTAATACTGAATTTTGCTAATCCTATAGGTATTGCCAGTCAACACTCATCTGGCTGCTCTAAGCTTCTTAGCACCCAAGATAATTGTTCAGTATTTACTGCTTTACAGAGTACAGGAAACTTAGCTTTTTAGGTGTTTGCTACTGTATGGGATGCTGCTAGCTGTTGCAAATGTGAAGAATTTATAGTAGCACAAAAAAAAAAAAAAAAAAAAAATAGAAAACTAACTAATGAGCCCTCAGGCTAATAAAAAGACTACACTATGAGTTCTTTTGTGTAGTTCCCAAATCAGATAGACGATGCAAACACCTCCTGCCAAAAGATGAATAAACCCAGTCCTTCTAATGTAAAACCACAATAGAAGAGACTCACAGGTGCAGTGCTACCACAAACCACTTACTAGCTGGAAATCCCTTCCTGAAGGCAATTTCAGAACAGTCTTAGAGAAGTAAAAGTGAGAGGAAGACAATTTTTTTTTATAAAAAAAAAAAATCCATGAAATACACACATAAAAGCAGGAAACTTTAGCAATCACTCAAAATAACTTGTGTGATTTAGCGATCAAAGGTACTTACTTATCTTTGCCTGGATGGTGCCGGCATAGCCGGTGTTAGCATTTTGGGGGCCCCAGCAAATCTCAAGTTGGGGGTCCCTAGGCACTTGCAGTATAAGTATCATTCTGTCAGTGCAACCCCTGCTAATAAACCTTTTAGTTTGTGCTGCAAACTTTTAGGAGTAATACATACAGACAGACCTGTATCTACAAGCTCTTACATTACAACAGGCCTATATACCAGACTATGTTGACCTGTCTAACAAAGGGACACTTACAGTTACTGGCATTTAGTTGCAACAATGATACATTGCAATAACTCTATGTACAGGTCTGGAATTAAATGAACTGATGACTAGGCCTACCGTTTCAACACCTTCCGCATACCCCCTGTCCTCTCTTCTGAACCCCCCCCCCCTTCTTGGGCTCCCCATATCATGCACATTACTTTTTTCTTCCTTTTCTTACATTTTGCCTTACTCTTAGCTTTTTCAAGAACCCATCATTTTCTATATGCTTTGAGGTGCATTTTAAAGTTTTTTTCTTTTTACACCACCTTTTCATCCAATAATGGCTTGAACAGAAATTATGATTAAGGAAAGAAATTCACTGTTGCTGTTCAACTTTAGTTTTTCTTGCACCCTTTCAATACTCCTTTCCTGAACAAGGCAGCACAGTAATAATCATTTAGGAAATAACTCAAATAAGCCAGGGCCCAAGAAGCCATAGGATTACAGATGGTCTGGGATGCATTTTAGAGCATATACTCAGCATATTCTCAGCATTTTACTCCAATGGTGGCCTAAAGAAAAATTACGAATAAGAAAAGAATTTCAGTCTTATTTTTTTTTCTTTAAATTGCCTTAGTCATATATTTCAAGTGACTGCTGATATACATATACATAGCATGCTTCCTCACCCTAACCCTCAAACTCAGCCCCATGTATATGTGCCTGATGTGTGAGTATGAGAATGATTTCAGTAATATATTCTAATTTGTTGGTCCTAGACAGTACACTACCCCTACACAAGCTATAGGAACCTTCTTTTTACATTTCTGAGGTCTGTGAGAAAAGTAAATAAACAATGACCACACTGTCCTCAGCTCAAACACAGGCTGTAATGTCTTCATATGCATACCTCTAAAGTTTGACTGTGATAAAAATTAAAGCTGTAATAACCACGCAATCTCTAGCCACCCCCCCCCCCCCATCACCTACAGCAGCTTTCTGTAGACACACATTTGAGAAGGGCTGGTTTTAGAATGGGTGTGGTTGAAATCAAAGGCTATTATCAGCTTTATCCTTTCTCCTGATTTTTCTTCAGCCAGAAACAGCTTTGGTGGGGGTCCCCACAGAGTCAAAGATGATTAAGGGAGCCCCCAGTATCCATTTATACAGTCCGGTGAGTGGAGGCCACCAGACTCCAAGAAGATCTAAGTATCTGAATGTTCTGTGATATATTTTATGCCTTACTTTTGAAATATAATTACTTGCTAGGTACATTTTTACTGATACCCAGAAGAATAATGTCTGTGTCCTGGCATTATTGGGTGTGTGCACATATAAAAATCAGTGATATTTTTTTCATACACACATAGATACACACAAGCATAAGCCATAGTGGTACTAGTTTTGTACTTATTTCAGCAAATAGCAATACATTGTGCAACACTGGTACTGCCACACCAGATCAGTAACTACTGCTTAGCAGTGATCAAACAGCAGTAGGAGTAAGTCACTTATTTACCTCATTGAGGAGTAATGCATACCTGTCACTGTCCCTGGTTTCACATACCTGTCACTGTCCCTGATTGTAATGCGTACCTATCACTGTCCCTGGTTTCACATACCTGTCACTGTCCCTGGTTTCACATACCTGTCACTGTCCCTGGTTTCACATACCTGTCACTGTCCCTGATTGTAATGCGTACCTGTCACTGTCCCTGATTTCACACACCTTTCCTGATTTTGTTCATACTTTTGCTTTCTCCTTCGTTAAAAGTTTGATTTGCTGGTAAATCGTTCAGGATTACAAACAATCCAGACATCTGAGTTTTGTGATTATTGCCCAAAAATACGTGTTGATGCAAAAGGTGTTATTCTATTAACTTTTTAAGCAAATTAGAGTAATATTTAAAATGTAGTCCTGATTCTGAGCCTTCATTCTATTATTTTTGGGATTGCACTGAATTCTTAAGCAAAGAAATTGAGAGTTATAGTATCTGGTGTTCTTCTTGTATTTATAAAACTCACTGAAAGAGAAAATCATCCTTGATGATGAGCATAATTAGTAAATTAATACATTTTTCTTCCTCATTTTTTCCCAAACAGCAGCAGGATGATTAAGGTATGTGTGGGGGGGGTCCCTGCAGCCACAGGTATAGCAGGGACCTAAAGCTGGCTATGTAGTTAGTTTTAATGGAGAAAATGTCCAACAGCAGGTTTTTAACTAAGCCAGGGGCACTATGTCATTGGTAAAATATTTAATGGAATTCTAATTTGACAATCGTCTTGTAAGCATCCTGAGGAAATACAGTTTTTGTTAAAATTTTTATTAGGAGACTATGATGGTGATTTTGGAGTTATATTTATATTATGATTATGAAGGTCAGATATCATGGTAGCCGTAGCTCTTCTTTTTTCTGGAACATGGAAAATAAAGTCTCCACCATCAAATTAGTACAAGAACTCACTTAATTGTGTTACCAGCATGTCCCAAAGGCAAAATATTCAATGAAACAATGTTTTTTCAGCCGTTAAATATGTTTTACAGAAATATAAAACAACCACTTTTTTAGGGGTCTATATCACATTGTTAAATGCACTAAATGTCGAACACCTCTTCATCCAACCATATTTGTCAAATTTTCATGTGTAGAACAATCATTAAAGTGAAACTTTTTCCCATGGTAAGTAAAAAGTTGGTCAACCTACCAAATGCAACAAAAACAGCATTATTTAATACCCACTGTGGTGGGGACCTACGCCCCCCACAACAACCCCCTAATTAAATATATCAACTCCAAGTTCACACTACAGTAGGCAAAAGGGAAATTCCTGATAATGGCCCAGCAGTTACTTAAGATGGGAAAAAGTTCACTGAAATAATCGTTCAACGGATGAAGACTTTGACAAATAGGGTTTGACAAAGAGGTGTTTGATGTTTAGTGCATTCGACTATATGACTGCTTTTTTTAGTACTAGGTAGCTACACATGCAATTTCTAAATTATTTTAAAATATTATTTATAACGTTTATGCTTTTAGGTTGAGTTATATGAAAATATGTTTAAATATTCAGCATGTATAACATTATGCTGGTGAAAGCCTCAAAGGTATAAAGGGAATATTTGTTAGTACACACTCACATATATTCTTACATAGCTCCTTCCATTTTACATTATATGTTAGATCTAACCATTGATATATTTGGAATGTAGATGCTAAAGGGTATGATTTGGTATCTGGGGGACAGATTCCACTTTCTTTCCATGGTATAATAACAGTTATTATGGGTTGAGTAGAGACAGTAGAAGTGTCTGTAAGGGCAAAGAGGTAAAAGACAGTAGGATATTTATACTGAGAATTTGCTTCATTGATATGCAATGGAAGAGGTAGTCTACCATGGTGAGGTGCAAGAGCAGGGCCAAGTGTTTCTAAAGTGTTGTTATAACATGTTTTTGAATCTGGATAGTTTGGTTTGCTGTCTGATGTTGGTAGGGATAGAATTACTGATTTTGGAGACATAATTTGAGTACAGGCACAGGTCAGCAAAGTTATGGGTTGTACTTATTGTCAAAAGGGACTTGTCCATGGAACACAGTGATCATGTAGGGGTGTTAAGTTCCATTAAGACTTGATGTTCAGCACAGTTTTCAGGTTTATAGATTATATTATCAACAGCTGCAAACTGAGTGACTGAGATAGGATCATAGGAGATTACTAAGCTAATGACCCTGGGGTCCTTACAAGCCTAGCCAAGTATTAACTAATTTCCCTCTCTTATTTATGCCATAGGCAGACTCAACATCTGCTTCCCCTGTCCAGAAGGGATGCGAGTGAGACCCCTGGAGTAAATTTATGATTCCCCATCTAATTGTCCAAATTATGCTTAAAAAGGGTCGGTGATGCACTCTGCTTCACCTGAATTGGCAGCTTGTTCCAGAGTAGGGGTAGCCTTTGGGAGATGAATCTGTCTCTCCAGCAAGGCCTGTTGATGTTTCATTTAAGATTAAGATCACTAGGGCTAGTCCAACAAGTGTTATTAGACTTGTGAATGTGCAGCATTTCCATCAGGGCAGGATCAGAAATTGCCTTATATGCAAGGCAAAGTTCTCCCCTGAACAGTCTGTATGACACAGAGTATAGAGACAGTGATTTAAATCTATCAATATAAGGTATGTGTTGCATGCATTGAATTTTCTTTGTAAGGTACCACTGTGATCTCTCCAGTTGTTGCATGTGCCTAGTGAGGTACATACCAAAAGGGGCATTGTACTCAGTTACTGATCTGATAAGGAAAGAGTACAGAGGATTATGACCTCCTTTTTCCTGAAGGCAATGCCCTTACTTATAAGATTGGCAACATAGAAGGCTGTTCTTACCATTGAGAAAACATGGTGGTCAAAGGAGCGATTGCTGTCAACCTGAGTCACCAGATCTCTCACCACAGATTGAGCACTTAAGGTGTTATTATTATTAATGTGCTAATCAGCTGGGGCATATCCTTTGAAAAAGGGGATGATTTTTTTTGCATTTAATTTCAGCCAGTGACTTTGGCATCAGTCTTTGGTTTGAGTAAGACCCTCCTGTAGGGTGTCAACATCTCTTGGGGACTCTATGACCGCTCCCAACCTGCAGTCCATCTGCAAACTTTGTCAGCCACAAGCCTTTTGTTTTAGCCTGTATTTCTGAAAAGTGTATTCCGAACAATAGGGGCCCCAGCACCGAGCCCTGTGGAACTCCACTTGTTACTGGTCTGTTGGTGGATGTAGTGTCCCCTATTTTAACTATGTGTGTTCTATCCATGAGCCATTTAGAAATCCACCTAACAATATACTGATTTGCATTCAGTTGGGCAAGCTTGTCTATGATACCTGAGTGAGAAATGGTGTCAAAGGCCTTTGCTAAGTCCAAATAGGCCATATGCATAGTTTTACCCTAATCCAGGGCTTTGGTGACTATTTCGAAGAAGTCCACCAAGTTCCATAGACACAATCTGCCTTTAACGATGCCAAACTGCATTGGGTCCAGCATTTGGAGGTTTCCTGTATCCTTGCTGATAAGGTCCATGATGATTCTCTCCATGGCCTTACAGATGAGGCTGGTCAGACTTATGGGTCTATAGTTTCTGGGGTCAATGGATGGACCCCCCTTATATAAGGGGATGACAGAAGCAGTTTTCCAATCTGCATGAACATACCCAGTGTTTAGGCTGAGGTTGAAGAGGATACCCAGTGTTCCAGCTAGCTCCTGTTTTAAGTTATTTACAATGCAGCCAGGGATGTTAGTCAGTCCCACAGAGGCTTTTTTTTTGGCTTTAAAAAAGGCATTAAGGATCTGTTCTTTAGAGATTACAGGGGAAGGACATTTAGCAGGGATGCCTTGTGGTATATAAGGTGAAGAAAGGAGGGATCAGTTCTCACTGAACCTATCTGCCAGTAGGTTTGCAATATCCACAGGTTCAGTATATGTTGTACCATTTGCAGCAAGTTTAGCACAAGTCTGGGATTTTCCTTTGAGGTCACGGATGTAGCCGAAGAATGCCTAGTGGTTTCCCTTAGTTACAGCAGCCAATTTGGATTCATAGTCACCTTTAGATTATTTCACTAAGTGTTTTATTTGTAAGGGTGGAGTGCTTATAATTATGGGACCATTCCTTAATGCTTTTAGACAGCAGTTTCTTTCTCCTATTGTATAGCCTGTTTATGGCAGAAGCTCATGACACAGGTTTGTTCTTTCTTAAGGAACTTACTTTGGTCCTGTCTAGTACGTCTGAAATGATGCAATTGTGTAGATGTTTATATAAGTATTTGATGTATATCCCAGCATAGATGACCTTGCCATCAGTAGGGGCAGGATCTATGAAGCTACTAATGCTGTCTCTTAAAAGGTTGTAGTTAGCTTTGGAGAAGTTTTTTTAGCCTTTATTAGCTGGAGATCAGTCAGATGTGATTGTTACTTCAAATGAGACTGACTTGTGAACAGATCTCACCAGGGAGGACTCTACACTTGGGGAGGTGCAAAGATAACCCATGTTTGTGAGCACCATGTCAAGAATGTTTGAACCCCTTGTGGAGGTGTCAGCTAATTGGTCCAGGGCATTTGAGTTAACAAAGTTCAGAAATCTTTGGGCAAGTGAGTTGGTACAGATATAGTTTGTCCAATTTATCGATGGATAGTTGAAGTCTCCCCAAACCAGCATATTTGATTGTATATTGAATGACTCCAGTAGGTCCAGATAGGCATTGTGGGTGTTCTGGCTTATAGATCGGGTCCTATAACTGACAATAACTTGGAAAGTGGTCTTGCCTATAGTAAGTTGTACTTGGAGTAGTTCAAGAGACTCATTTAGTTTAACCAATCCATAGGTGTATTTATCTTTGAGGAATATTGATACACCTACTCCTTTAGTTTTACGACTATCAATCAGTGGTCAGTTTCAGTGACTGCACAGCCATCAACATCTTGTATGGTGATGACAGCTTCCAGAGAGTGCAGTTTTAAATTTAGACTTCTACCATTTAGAAGTATAACCCTGGTGTTGGTTTTTGAGGGGGAAATTACTTTGGAAATTTTGTTCTTTTGACATTGCCTAAAAATGGCACTACAAGGGAGGCAAAAGCCTTAGCTAGTATCCAAAATCCCAGGGAGTAACAGGTGAAGATGATCGCTGGCAAAACATCGAGGTTTATCAACCATATCATCCCAGGCTGACAGGAACCAGATCCCCTTGAAGTGACACCATTTTTTTTATTGTGGCATCATCCTTGGCGTGGGAGGTATGCTGCTTAAGACCAGGGACATACCTGCCTGGGACACATAATCAGAGAGCTCGGTCATGTCTCTTTTATATAGTCCAGAGTGGTACATCTCAATTTGTTCATACCAACATGGGCTATGACAGAGTCATAACAGTACTTGCTGCTGAGAAACTTTACTGCATGTGTGATGTTTCGAATCCTGGCACTAGACCAGCTGCTAACCATGACCTTCTCCTTATCCAGTCTGGTAAGTGGCACATCTGTGTGTCTCATCACAATGGAATCACCTATGACTAAGACATTGGGTTTTGTGTTACGCCTTAGTGGCTTATTGGTAAGACACTGGTGCATGTGCCTTTATGTGTACTCCGGTTATCTGTGAGTGTACTATGTGAAGTGTGCTTGTGTTTGGGAGGCCTCTGAGCTTTGTGTAGGTTTTTAGAGAGGCTCTCTGCATATGTATGGTTATGTGTTGTTTGCGTGGTTAGTGAAGGCGGTGAGATGTGTGTGCTGACAACCTGCTTACTGTCAGAAATACTGACTGGTAGGTGACAGAGCCTAGATTTTAAGTTTTTATGTAGATGCAACTCTTGTATGTTGAAGTAGATTGTCTTAGAAGAAGTGGGTTGTCAGTGTGCATGAGGCAAATGCTACATTGCCTCAGGATGCCCAGGTTGACCAGATTGGCTGGAGAAATGGTGAGAAATTGTACTGCTGGATAAAAAGGTGTGGTCAGTAACAGGGACTGAAAAGAAATGACTAGTTGGGGAAGCTGATAGTGACTGGACTACTAGTACTTGTGGGTATGACTAGTGTAGGTACCTCAGAGGCTCTGCTGGATGATACACCGGAGAATGAAACACAACCTCAAAAACGTTGGCTTGAGCACAGACCACAACTAAGGGAAAAATTTAGTGATTTGAAGCTTTGCAGCTGTAACTGCAATTGTGCTTTAGTGTGTAAAGATGCACTACTCGCAAACAGCCACAAGCCCATGCAAATGTGGGGCTTAAATATCAGCAAAGAGAACCCTTTCTGAACAATGTAACCGATACTGACACTCAACACTGAGCCCTGGTCCAATAATTCTTATTAGATGGGTCCCGGACTGCACACTTCTGCAACAAGGATACTAGATGGCCCTCTCCAAGAAAAAGTGGCTTGGAAACTAGTGCTCAGCAAACACACAAACAGTCCCAGATGTTCCAAGTCTGGATCAGGACTATGCTACAGCTAAACAACTGGAAAAACAGTTGAAATCAGTGCACAAAAATCAAATATACATGTATATGAGTGCAGGGAGCAGCCAACAAGTCAGCTCTAGATAGTACAGAGAGTAGCAGACTAGTAGCTCCAAAACAGTTTAAATGATCAATGAAAACCCCAGTACAATGAAAGTGCAAAAAATAAGAGTAAACAGGCATTTAATGTTTGCTGGAAGCACGGATGCCTTGGACTGTACAGTTGATCAGTGTGAAGTAGTGGCTGGACACCATCCTCTGATTAGCTTGATCTGAAACAAGTGCAAGCCTGTGCAAATGTGGGGCTTAAATATCAGTAAAGAGAACCCTTTCTAAACAAAGTATGTGGAAGGCCTAGCCAGCCTCATTGTTTTGAGGCTAGGTAGTGGTGGGTTTTGTAGATTTTTCAATGGCATATTTAGATATCTTGGTATATGACTGTTTAATTTTTGTTAGTAGGAATTGCTTACAGTTGATGTAGATGTGGACAATGTAGAGTAGTGAAGGTACAAGATATGCAGTGGCTGTTTTGGCATTAATAGCTATAAAAGTTTTGCTATGATATAGCAGTTCAGCTTTTCTGTGGGTTTTCTTGATAGCTTGTTGTATTTGAATATCAAACTTTAGATGGTTATTTCTAAACATTTTGTTTGAAAATTTTGAAAGTATTACATTTTACTAAATGAATGCAACAATACACAAGTTTGATACAAGTGCTGTTTGATAAGGTGATGAAGAAGTTATTTTTTGTATAGGATACAGATTTGCTGTGAAAAGCAATAACTTGGTTTTCTTAACATTCAGCAGGAGGTGAGCATCACTGATTCTATACGTTCATAGGTTCATAGGTAGGTACTAGGCTATTGGCCCAAGGGCCTATGTAAGCCTAGCCAGCAAGGTTCCATGGCTTACACCACCCAAGAAAGTTATTTTCCTGTGCCACTGTCGAGCAGAGACACAGAAGTGATCTGCAGGGTGTATTTCCTATTTCCCATCCACTCATCAAGATTTTTCTTGAAGAGTGCTAATGAAGAACTTTGCTTGACATAGATGGGTTGCTTGTTCCAGAGTATAGAAAGTCTCTAGGACAGGAATCTATCCCTCCAGTGTGTCTATAGAAGAAAAAACTTTTGGGGTCTTTTCCTGGCTCTCCGAAATGGACTTAGCAGTGGTTATCATTGTAGTATCATTAGCATACTGAATTATGGCAGCAGGGTAGAGGTCATTAAAAAACATTAAAGAGTAAGGGGTCCAAGACTGATTCTTGCGGCAGTTCAATTACTGTCTGTAGCCTGTTAGAAATGTGGCTATGGAAGCAGGAGATGGAGGTGGTGTCAAAGTCTATAGAAGACAGTCTATGGAGAAGAATAGCACAGTTATGTAAGTAAACGTACCACAAAAGCAGATGCTCAAATGATCACTGCTCCTGGACCCTCATCTTTCCTCCTGCCAGTCAGTATATGCTGTGGTAGTCCACCCATATAGATAAAGCTACTACAGCAACTATCAAATATTGCTGTGTGAGTAAACTTCCCATAAAAGTAGATGTTCAAATGATCACATCTGCATCCCCCTTATTTTTGTATAGTTTTTTTTTTTTTTGCCAGGATGAAGACTTTGATATTTATTTACCTAACATTGAATTCTTTCAGGGCTCTAACCTCCCTCTCTTAGTTGTCAAGAAAGATCTGGAGGTATTGATATGCCAACCATTGATTTTCTTCATCTCTGCTCAACGTGCTTATGGTTTGGGCACGTGGAAGGTACTCTTAGGCTCTGAAATCTGACCAGCTGTTATATGCAATGATGGCTATAACCCATGTAGCTAAGGCTACTGCAGCAGTGATCGAACGACAAACATCTGATGAGATACAGTCTCAAACACCTTAGATAAATCAAGGAATAGAGAGGAAGTAAAGTTTTCGGAGTCCCTGAGGAGGATGACATGATAGGTAAAATGAAAAAGAACTGTGGTAGTGCTGTGGTGTGGCCTGAAGCCATGTTGACAGGGGAGATGAAGTTGTTATCTATTAAGGGTTGGATAAGTTGGGACAGTACAACCTTTTTAAGGATTTTTTTATGATGGAGAAAGAAGGGTCACATGGCAGTAATTACAGAATTCAAGGGAGTCTCCTCCTTTGTATGAAAGAATATGTAGTCAATTTAACATGGTAATGGGTATGCAGATTTCTTGGAATGATCTGTTTATGTGGATAGAGACAGGATATGCTAAAAAGCTGGTAGCCATACTAATGTATTCTGAGGGAAGGTTGTCAGCAGTGAATTTAGTGAATTTTAACTTATGAAGTACATTTTTTGATGGTAAAGATGGGAAAAAGGTTGACGTAAAAGAGAGGGAATTTCAAGTTTAGCTCTGTGGGAGAAGGGGGTAGGTGAAAGGTTGGTTGTGAGGTAGCTGTCTGTCTCCATGAAGTGTGAATTGAGTTGGTTAGAAGAACTTTTGGGCCTGTTGGTAATAGTATAATAAGAAATAAAATATGAAGCAGAAATAGGAAAAAACAGGAAGACAAAAACAGAAAATGTGAGAAAAGAATGCAGAAGGAGAAGAAACAGCATTCTCAGAGGGACAAGAGCACATACGTGTGAGATGGAGTGGAATGGCTAAAGAGGAGAAGTACTAACAGCAGTGCTACATTGTCACAAAATGATAGCAGAAAAACGAATGTTTAGAAAGTCAGTGCAGTGATTATGGATAAAAGCTCAGCAAGAAAAGGTTTTAACCATCCCTTTTTTAGAGATGTGTCAGGGATGTACATCCAGGTTCAGAATGAAAGAGTGAAAAACATATAGAATAAGACATAAAAATGAATGAAAGAAAGAAAGATAGATAGATAGATCGATAGATAGATAGATAGATAGAGAGAGAGAGAGAGAGAGAGAGAGAGAGATAGATAGATAGATAAATAGATAGATAGATAGATAGATAGATAGATAGATAGATAGATAGATAGATAGATAGATTAGATAGATAGATAGATAGATAGATAGAGAGAGATAGATAGACAGACAGACAGACAGATAGATAGATAGATAGATAGATAGATAGATAGATAGATAGATTAGATAGATAGAGAGAGATAGATAGACAGACAGATAGATAGATAGTTAGACAGACAGATAGATAGACAGACAGACAGATAGATAGATAGATAGATAGATAGATAGATAGATAGATAGATAGATAGACAGACAGATAGATAGATAGATAGATAGATAGATAGATAGATAGATAGATAGATAGATAGATAGATAGATAGATAGACAGACAGACAGACAGATAGATAGATAGATAGATAGATAGATAGATAGATAAAGAAAGAAAAGCACTAGAAAGCGTGAAGTATTTTTGCAAGGCAGGGGACAGTGGTGCTTTAAATGCATCTAGAATTATGAGAGTGGTAAAAGGTGAAATTATTGTTTTATTTTGCAAGACAAGAGTCAAAACATCTGAGGAAAGGATTAGAAACAGGTGTTTACTTCTTTTTGTGTAGCTAGCTGTTCTTTCAGAAGGTTGTTGGATATTTCCACACTTGTAGATTGCAAATGGGTAGAAAGGGTCCTTATCAGAAATGCAAGACTCAACAATGAACTGAAAAAAACCCTGCAAATCAAAGAAAAATGCAGAATTCTGAAACGTATTGTTTCACCTTTCAAGATTTCTGAAGAGGACTTTAACTGCTATACTCCTTGATATTGGGCAGGTATATGACTAACAGCCCTACTTTTTATATATAGTACCTCCAGGATTGTTGTATCTTAGAATCAGATGAATACAACAGAATAATGCAACCTCAGACTTAAAAAAACATATTTCTCTCACTCACAATTACACTTCAACAGTTTGAAGGATCACAGTTATGACCCTCCGAATTTGAGTTAACACCTGAGTAACTATAATAGAAAATAAATATAAAAACATTTTTGGAACATTTATGTATTGAAAACATTTGAAGTAATACAGGTAAAGTTAGGAAAAAAGTAAAAAGCAAATAGTGTGCTTCTAGCAGAAGCAAAACATAATTAAATGTTTCACTAGTGTTTCATCTTAAGCATTTGCAGAAACAGCAATAATCACACAACAACTGCTTGAGCTGCCATATACCAGTCTTAAGAGAGATAAAAATATAGTTTTTATAAGATATGTTTCCTATAGCTAAAGCATTTGAGGGTATCTTGCAACAGGTCTAATTCAGGCTACTAATTAATATAGATATACTGAGAAGGACAGTTGAGGCTGATACAAATATGGTTCTTCTCATAACACTAGGCATTGTAGAGGGGGATTTGTCCATGAGCTCTACTGTTACACAGGGAGCTGCCTCACACTAAATACATTTATCTTCAGCTGCAACCTATTTAAGATGTACATAGTTTACATCTAGACTTGGTCACTAGGAGGGTTGAGTTTCTTTATACTGCAGGAAGTAAACTTCTTGCAGACCATTAATATACCTGTCATGAGCACAGAGTATTATACTGGTGCCCAGCATAAAAACTTGTTTTTTAGGACTAAGCAATGTATATGAAAACCACTGATTATATCTTGATTCTCCTGAATAACTTCAAGTAAATCTGAGCTGCTTCAACCGATATGTCTCTAGGAGCCTGCAGAGCTCTATCCATAACTTCATCATAAGTCGGTGGGACTAGGAAACATCAAAACTGCTCAGAACACTTCACCTCTTAGAGTAATGACTTCATGTGCAGCATATAAAGGTATAAAATACACTGACAAAAGTAACGCTAAATATTCTGGTGGCTCAGTACATGTCTACTATAGATCTATATATATATATATATATATATATATATATATATATATATATATATATATATATACATACACACACACACACACACACACACACACACACACACACACACACACACACACACACACACACGTGTGTGTGTTAATATGCATTGTATTGATAATTTATTATAGATGTGTGACAAATTCAGTTTATAGGTTCATAGGTAGGTACTACGCTATCTGCCCGAAGGCATTTATAAGCCTAGCCAGAATGTGTTGGCTTTCGCCGCCCTCTTGGATTAGTTCCCTGTGCCTCTGTCCAGCGGAGCCACTGAAGTTATCCCTGGGGTAAACTTTCTCTTTCCCATCCACTCGTCAATGTTTCTCTTGAAGAGTGTTAGCGAGGAGCTCTGCCTAATGTAGATTGGAATCTTGTTCCAAAGCATGGAAAGTCTCTGGGAAAGGAATCTTTCCCGCCAGCATGCCCTAATTATTGTTGTGGTGAGGTTTAGATCCCTAGAGTGTATGCAACCGAGTACAGCTGGAGTTTCTTCAGTCGAGCTGCATAGAGCATCTGTTTGAGGTCAGTGATCCTCTTCATGAGGTATGTCTGTGGTCTTTCCAGCTGTTGCAGTTGTCTTGTAAGATATATCCCAAATGGGGCATTGTACTCTATGATGGGTTTGATGAGTGATGAGTAGAGGGGCACAATGACCTCTTTTGATCTGGATCTGAACCCTTTTGTGATAAGGTAGGCCATGTAGAAGGATTTTCTAACCACTTTGGCCATGTGATTATCAAAGGAGAGATTACTATCTACTTAGGTCCCCAGATCCCTTATTATGTCTTTGGTATTTAGGGGACTACCACCTATGTGGTAGTTTGTGGGTACTTTGTTTTTTCCAAAGGGGATGACTATGCACTTTTTGACATTTAGCTTGAGGCCATGATTTTGCCACCAGGTATCCGTCTCAGTGAGACCCTTTTGGAGGATGCCTGTGTCAGCCGGAGAGTCAATTATAACCCCTAGTTTGCAGTCATCTACAAACTTGGTCAGCCATAGTCCTCCTGTGCTTGCCTGTACCTCTGAGAAGTATATGCCAAACAGAAGAATTCCTAGGACTGAGCCCCGGGGAATGCCACTTCTAACCGGTTTGCATTCAGACCTAGCTTCCGCAACTCTTACCATGTGGGTTCTGTCCATGAGCCAGTTGGCAACCTATCTTGTGATGTAGGAGTTTATGTTCAGGCTGGTGAGCATGTCTATAATACCAGAAATGGGGAATGGTGTCGAAGGCCTTTGCGAGGACTAGGTAGGCTGTGTGTGCCACCTTTCCGTCATCTATAGCCTTGGGAACTGGCTCAAAGAAGTCCACCAGGTTTAGGAGGCATGATCTGCCCTTAACAAAGCCAAACTTGGTAGGATCCAGTGTTTGGAGGTTCCCAATTTCTCTGTTAATGAGTTCCATGATGATGCGCTCCATAACCTTGCAGACCAAGCTAGTCAGGCTTATAGTGCAATAGTTCCTGGGGTTTGTTGTGGCTCCACCTTTGTGGAGCAGAATAACTGTTGCTGTGCACCACTCTATGGGTACATAACCTGTGGAGTGGCTGAGTTTGAACAGTGTATTTAGGTGAGGGGTTAGTTCGTCTTTGAGCTCATGTAGGACGCAGCCTTGGACACTGTCTGGTCCCATTGATGCTGTGTTTTTGGCTTTAGAGAGGGCTGTTTTAACATGAGTGTCTGTGATTTCAGGGGCTCTACATTCTTCTGGTATAGTTATGGACCCTTTTGGGGGTGAAAGGGGGAGTGAAGTTTGCCCTGAACCTGTCTGCCAAGATGTTGGCAATATCGTTCGGTTCAGTGTATTTTGTACCATTCTGCACTAACTCTGAGCAGATCTGAGCATTGCCACTTAGATTCTTGACATAGCTAAAGAATGCCTTGTGGTTATCTTTAGAGTCCTTGGCAATTTTTCTTTCAAAACTTCCCTTGGATGACTTTATGAGGGATCGTAGTTTCTTGCTGATACTGATCAGGGATGTCTTTCCTTCTTGGGATTTTACTCTTTTCTGTACTAGTTTCCTCCTTCTATTGTATAGCTTGTTTATGACAGGAGTCCACCAGACTGTTTTCCTTTTCTTGGAGGAGTGAGTCCTGATTTTGCTTGGGATAGCATGATCCATATATTCTTGTTGGTACCCATAGAATGCATCAGTAAAGGATTTTGCAGCTTGGACAGTGTTATCCTTTAGCATGGGGGCTTTGAAACTTTCCACCTCGGTCTTAAGTAATGTGAAGTTTGTTTTTGAAATGTTTTTCATGGTGGTTTCCTTGTCCGGGGGTTGGGGCGGAATGTGGATATCCAAAGTGATTTGTTTATGGTCAGATCTAACCAGAGAGGGCTTGACCTCTGGTGTGGAGCACCAGTCACCCATGTTGGTGATGACCAGTTCTGATATGTTATCACCTCTGGTGGGAGTGTTGACAATTTGAGTTTATAAACTCTAGGAAATGTTGGGCAAGGGAGTTATTACTTGAGTAGTTCTCCCAGTTAATGTTTGGGTAATTGAAATCACCCAATATTAGGGTGTTTGGTAGGACCTTTATATTTCCCAGTGTTTCCAGAAATGTGGAATGGGGGTCCTGGGACATGGTGGGTGATCAGTAGCAAGCTAAATTTGAATTGCAGCTTTGCCCATTGTTAGTTGCATGTGGATGATCTCTGAAGCATTGTGCTGTGCCACTAACCTGGAGGTGTGGGTATCCTTGATGAATATGGATACGCCCCCGCCTTTTGTATTTTGGTCCGGGTTCTGTGGCCGAAATGTGTGGTATGAGTGCTGGAGCTCTCTGGAGCCTTAAACCAGGTTTCTGCTACTAAACATATATCGATTTTCACCATACTGAGGAGTGCCTCGAGTGCGTGCATTTTGAGGTTTAGACTTCTGGCATTGAGTAGCATAACCCTCAGTTTTTTTGTTCCTTGTGCTATTTATGGCCATGAGTTTGTCTTTTGACCCTTGCCTAAAAAGGCACTATGGGGGTGGCAAGTGTCCTGGCCAGTATTCGAAAGCCTAAGGGTGACAGGTGCAAGCTGTCTCTAGCGAAGCCGTGTGGCTTGTCGAGCATATCATCCCAGGCGGACAGACACTGGATCCCCTTTGAATGACACCAGAAACTTAGCCAATTGTTAAAATTGATCATTTTTTTTCTTTATACCATGGTACCATTCTTGGTGAGGGCAGCATGCTACTCAGGGTCAGGGTCATACCGGCCTGGACTACAAGATCAGAGAGCTCTTCCATGTCTCTTTTCATGTAGTCCAGGGAGGTATGGCTCAGGTCATTCACACCAACATGGACAATGACAGAATTGTATTTGTACTTGTTCTGGAGTGACTTGAGTGCTTGTGTTATGTGGCGGATCCTGGCATCCAACAGGCAGATAACAGTAACCTTCTCCTTATTCAGCCTAGTGACTGTGTCTTCAGTGTGCCTGACTTTAGAGTCACCTATTACTAGTATGTTGGGTATGTTATTTTGCCTTAAGGGCTGTGATTGCATGGCACACTGGTTTTGTGAAGTATGTGTTTTATGATTTGTGTTGGGGGGGTGGAGGTTGCTTGGATATTTGCTTTGGAGGTCTCTGTTGCTTTTGCAGATTTTTATTTAGAGCCTCCGAGTATGTTTTTGTGTATTTATGTGTGTTTTCTGCCAGTGCTGGTTTAGTGGGTCTATGTGAGACTGGTGGTGTGATGCAAGTATTTCCCTTCCTCTTGACTGTCCAGTTTGGCTGTATAATTGCATCTCTCACATGTATTAGTGTTTGGTGGTAGGAGGAGAGGGTTGTCTGTGTACATGAGGCAGTTGTAACATTGCCTCAAAATGCCCAGATTCACCAGTTGGACTGGAGAGTACACCTGAAACTGCCCTTTGGACATGCCTGGATAGGTACAGTGAACTGTTTTACTGAATGGCTGGTAAGGTTGAATAGAGAGCCTTGTCCTTCTCTACAGTATATGAGGGTCTAGTGTTAGGGTTTATAAGTGCTTGTTATGAGTTTTGAGCAAGTGCCGGGCTGAGAAATGAATGGCTTGAGTGCTTAAGTTGAAAGTTTGTCTAGCTCTAAGGGAAAAATTGAAGAGGAGACTTTGTGGAGCCGGGAATAGTTATACCCTAGCTAACCAGCACTGCCTGGCATGCAAAACTGGGCAAATGCTGTATTTATAGCAGGGAAATGAAAGAGAAATTAACCCAAAATGGCAAATAAACTACTAATTTCTGGGCTGAAACCACTCCTCCAGGGACAGATAGGCTGCTCAAAGCTCCCCTCTCTCACAGGTAAACAGAGAACTTCCTTCTATCCAAGTAAGGTATGGGTAAACACAGAGATTTGTAACACAGCCCTGAATTCAGCACTTAACCTGAAAACTGGACTATACTAGCTTAGAAAGGTGGGAAACAAGTATATATTTTTTTTCAGAAAATAAAGCAGATGCAATAAAAAAAAAACACTTTAAATGCACAGAAAATGATACGTATTGTTATATATCTCAAATCAGAGTTGTAGTCAATGCCCCTAGTACTAAAATAGGAAGAAACGCAAATACAGTGAAAGCAAATGAATAAAGTGAAATTTTTTTTATATATATATATATATAGAAAAATAGAAAACGAACAAAGTGATTTAAACAAGTTACCCAATTAACCAGAAAAAAGCTCAAAACTGAGCCCTGCTCCAGCAGTCTTCAATCAGACAAGTTCTAACTGCACACTCCTGCTGCTAGGGTGTAGGGGAACCCCCCCCCCAAAAAAAAGATGGCCTGGATCATTGCTCAATTTATACAAACAAAGCTAGATTCAGCAGGCCTAATACCCTATGTCCCCTAAATTGCTCACAGCATATTAGCATGTTTAAGCTAGTCAACACAACACCTCCAAGTGTTCTGTTCAAGGCTAAAATAACTTGATCTGTGGGACCTAAAAATGTGCTAAGTTATCATTTTGTCAGCACTAGACACTGCCTGACTAACTTCTTATGATGCCTCCTCAGTCTCAGCCTCTCCAGTGGATTCATGCCAGAAATACTGAGAACTGCAATAGTTATTCCACTTAAAAACAGGGGACTCCACAACTAATCCAGGCAGCTATAAACTAATCGACTTCACCAGCTTTGTCTGTAAGGTAATGGAGCACAGCATTATTGATATCATAAACAAGTATATAGGCAATCATTAAACCCTGGACCCTAACCAATTTGAGTTTATTAAATGCAGATCCTGCCTCTTAAACCTGGCAGATTTTTTTGAATAAGTCACTAAGGCATTCAACTTAGGTAAATTGTTTCATTTGACATACCTGTGCTTGGCTAAAACTTTCAGTATCATTCCTCACTTAGGCATCATTGATAAGCTAATCGAATTAAATGTAAATCCCTGTATTACCTACTGGATAGCAAACTGAATCACAGAAAGAACCCAGTCTGTTAATGTTGTAAGCACACTCTCAATTAAAGGTGTAGTCTGTGATGGTGACCTTCAAAGTTAGGTCCTCGGGCCACTTCATTTTGGTATCTACTTATCTGATGTTAAAGCAGACACCACAGACCTGTGGCTGATGATGTTTGCCAGTGACTCCAAACTCAGGGCTGTCATACTGCAGATGACCTGCATATTCTCCACGAGGGGTTAACTCATGCTACAAAATGATGCTAGGACCATGGCCTCGAGCTAAATGTCATAAAATGTAGCCTTATTTTTCTTGGAAAATTTGGGCACACCTCATAGGTGAATATTAGGCTAGCTGCTGTAAAGGGCCATTTTAAGAGTAGCTGATAACCCAAAGCCAGAATCAGACCCAGTATCTTGTGTTTATGAGGTGAAAACCTTAACTACTGTGCCAAACCCAGCCTCAAAAGTGTTAGAAATGATTTTGCATTACCTTGTGAAGGTAATATTTAATTTTTACAAGTAAAAAATATTGTTCAAACCAGCAATCCCCATTTGGAGGCTGACTCTTTATCCATTCAGCCACTGGGCTCTTTGATATCACATAGGTGACAGCCCCTTCAAAACTGACTCACTAATTAGGGAAATGGACATCCTCACTGACAATGAACCATCTTTTGGCCAGCATATCACCACTTTTAGATCTAAGGAAGACATTGTCCCTTCTACTCCTTCCTTATCAGACCAGTATTAAAAAAAATAATACCCACTTTGGTATTTACTTAGTTAGGCTATGAGACAGCTCAAGAGACTGCAGTAATTCCTCACCCAAAAATATCAAGGGCATGTCTTCCTTGAGTAGCCCAAACTGATAAGGGGAAATTTCTGTTTTGCCTCAAGAGACTCAAAAGATTGGGTCCTATGTAACCACCTGCACATCCACCAAATTAATACCACCCTAAGAACACATTCATGAGACCTAAACTACCACCAAAACATAAGTAAGACCTATTAGTGGGATAGATGCCTAGAGGACCTACCCTACCTTAACAAAGGCAGAGCTCAAAGTAATCCAATTTGCTTTTCAGCAAACAACATAAGTGCTATTATTATAACTTGCAAGGTTATCTATGATACCCACATGAGGTGTCAAATTCAGTGCAGACATTATGAATAATCCTACTCTTGCTTAAGAATTTCATAAGCTAGTCAAATAAATCAATTAGATTAAGTAGACATTATCTTTCTTTAATACATTAAAATTGATTAGGATCAGAGTCTTTGAGGTTCACAATCTCATTGCTAATTTGTTCAATAATAACAATTTCCATTGCTTTACAAATAATGCTAGTAAGACTAATAGTCCAATAGTTGCTGAGGCAGTCATGGTTAGACCCCTATGGAGATGTATAACTTTGGCAGTTCCATTTACTTGGTACATTAATTCTTTAACAGCCATGAATGAAGTCAAGAATGAGGGTAAGTAAGCACCTACCACAGGCCATAGGTCAAGTTCTGACACCCACCACAGGCCATAGGTCAAGCTCTGACAAATCTATAATGGTTATAAAACTGTAGATTAGAGGCATTCCATTCCTCAGTGATTATAACAAGCGGTGGTAGTGCTGTGGTAGCATTGTCGCCTCACAGTAAGACGCTGTCCGGTTCGATTCTCAGCTAGAGCGTCTTCTGCGTGGAGACATGCCTGAATGGGCATACCTTTGTTGAAGGTTGTTCATCAGGGCTGGTAACTCGGCATGTAAAAATCAACTACCAATCATTAGCAGACTGGAGTTCCGCTGTGGTGACCCCTAACTGGGAAAAGCAGAAAGACACAACAACTGGTATTACAGCAGAGAGTTGCCGTCAGATCATTATTCTTTTTCATTAGGAATGATTAAACCACAGCCGGTGAAGTTGCTCTCCTTCTGTGAAAAAATATGAACGACATAATGCTTTAATACTAGAGTATTGTCTCCCTGGAATAGCTCAAGAGCAGCTGACCTGTGGAAAGATGGCAATGTTATTAACTGCTTCCTTCCAGCACATAATGATACTCATAGCATTGGCCAATTTTCACTTACTTAATCAGTTATTAATCTCAAGTGTTTTGTGAACTATTAATGACATGGTCTTAGTGATGGAATACTCTCCCTGTGCATAATATTTGCATAATTAAGGTAATTTGTACCAGCCAGTGTATTTTAATAGTCATACCTTTGAGTGATATTAACTAACTTTGTAAATGAAAAAATGCATCCATTAGTAGCAATGGACAGAGGCTATAGAGACTTATATTATCTTTATTCATTATTGATCAATATCTTACACATAGCTTATCAGTCAGCCTCTTAGTAGCAATGTGCCTAAACTTTGCTCAATATTAACAGAGTTTTCTAGTGATAAGGAATTCTCTCCACTGTCTTTAATTTCAATTTTCTTTCTGTTGCATTTTTACTTCAGATGAGATTTCAAGAGAGAGTGATGACTCTAAACTAAACTATCATTGACAACTAAACTCTCTGTGGTATTAATTTGTGTCAGAAGGGTTTGCTGGCAACAACGACTGCATCTGGCATATCATTAAATAATACAGTAGTTTATATATTTGGCAAGGAGAATCTACAGAATCTAATTTTGTGTTTAGTAGCAAAACAATATCAGCTAGACATGGCATATCATAAGTTAAACACATGTTGATGCATGCCTGATAATTAATTTATTATCTCTTTACACAAATTGAGTCACAACAACAAGTGGTACCCCAATGCCAACATCAGAAGTGTCCTTATAGGGATAAGTATTTGTTTGAGTATACCTGCCTGTAAAGGCTCTAATGTTTATAATATGAACAGGCATATCCAGCTCTGTACTCTCCTGTTAAGAGTTTTATTACTGATTGGCATCTCATTGTCCAAGTGCACTGCGGCATACTCTTCTGTGTTATTAGTTTGATATTACACTGTTTTATTATACTAATTACATTTTCAACTTCTGTGCCAATGTCCATTCTAAGCAAGTAGAACTGTACTTCTAAATCATATGCATAACTACAGCAACAAATGGTGTCAAATCAACGTTCTCTTAGAAAATGTTTGCATCTAATACACAACTCTGTAATTGGTTCATTCTATTAGATACGTACAGATATTGACATGCCTAAGGAAATGGGTAAGGAAGCAAAATTGAAAGCTAGTAGAAAAAATTCAGCAGATTAAATTAGGTACATAATAAATAATGGAAAATTATGATTCAGTTTGAAACATGCAACACTTTTGTTTGTAGTCATGCAAAGAAAGTATCATGAGCCTTTTATTATGGTTCTTAGTAAATTCACATTAAACAAAACACATGTAACCTATGATGTAGAACATAAGCTTATGGCGCATATAATTTTCAGTAAGATATAGGGCTGTAATAAACACCGGCTGTATGAACACTGGCTCTAGGTGATGGTCACTACTGATGTAACACCATGAACCCATGTACAAAATGGGAAAAAGGGGGCTGATGTTAATGCCAATGGTGCTCTAATAAATAGAGATGAATATTCACTCACTTAGGCAAGAATAAATAAATACATCAAGGTTAAATAGATCAGGCTGATGGAATATACAGTTGTAATAACTAAATAACTGACAATACACCAGTGGGTGCTATGCAATTAATGCATTTATTAGTAAGATTTTCTGGGTAAATGATGATTAGGCTTCAGTAAGAGCTTATACTTACGAAGAATGTGTTTAATACAAACCCCCATAAAGTAATTCAAGGATATCTTAACGTTATTTCAAATGATTATACAACTACAAAACTGAAAACTATAAGTGAGTCCCTAAAAACATAGTAAATAAGAAAGACTCAATGTCAGTATGACATTGAAGTGCAAACATCTAGAATAGTAGTGAACACAATGATCTTTGGGAACCTTGTCTGACATACATTGCTCAAGGAAGAGAACAACTCATACCAGTAGTTAATGGATAACAGAAAATCTGATAGACACAATTCATCTATATTACACACAAGTAAAAGCATCAAGCATCCATCCCACCTGATATGCTCATCAAACACGGATGTTGAGATGCATCTTAGTATCTCTGTGATACATACAAATGGTTTCTGCTAATAATCGCTAACAATGAAGTTTAAACAGTCAGGGGGTAGGAAAAAAACAATCAGTTTCCCCTGCTACTTTGCAGCATATTCAATTAAAAATAAATTGTTAATAAAACCCATTCACAGCATAATTTACTACAGTACACCCAAAAAACCCAGGCCAAACAAATATATCTGAGGTAGAAGTCAAATAACGCAATTTGTGTCTTTCAGAACAAAAACAAATGGAGTTCTTATAGACTGCTTGCAAAAGGCATGCAGGAAAAAGTCATCTCATATACAGAATTAGCAAAGATACTCACTGAGTAATGAAATAAGTCAAACGGAATGTTGCTTGCCTATTTGTGGCATATTGACAAAAGAAAAGGAAGACAGTAACAACACAGAATTGATGCCTGACTCATATATTTTCTCCATTAAAATCCATCCCTTCACCAGATCGTATATATGGTTTGGCTTTGCTAAGCAAATTACCTGCTGCAGGTCAGTTACATAGTAAAACTCTGCAGATTACTATCAATTATACTGTTAAAATTAACAGTGGATGCAGCAATATGACATGTGTGTAACAAAATTTTGCAGTTTAAAGAAAGTAGAGAATTATGATCTGATGTTTGATCATAACCAAGTTACTATGTGTTCAAGACATGGCTGCCAAGAAGTTCATCTTAAGGAATGAAGCTCAAGAGATGAAGCTCAGCATCCATGATGAGAACACAGCTGGTTATGATCCAAGACACCATTATTATTCTTTATAGTACATGGAGCTTTATTTGCTCTGGTACTACTGATTATAGGAAAAACAGTGTAGGGGTGACACGTGTTTTACTGGCTTTCAAAGAGGAAGCAGGCAGAAATAAAGAGTTACTCAGAAAAATTAAGTTCTTTAAAAGCTGTTAAGACACGATCATAACTGTGGCAGAGTGAAGATCTAACAGCTATTTTAAAGCTGTTTTACCTTCTATCATTGTTCTTTGTCAGAGACGAATACCCCTATCATGTGACCCAATCATAATCGTGCATAGAGTTGCTTAATAATCTCTTGTAGTGCATGGTGTGTAGTGATTAGGTTCATAGGTTCATAGGTTCATACTAGGCTATCTGCCCTGGGGCAATTATAAGCCTAGCCCGATTCTGTATGGCTTACGCCACCCCTTGATTTGAGTATACTGTGCCCTTTTTAAGGTTTAGTTTACTGTGCCTCTGTCTAATAGTGACAATGGAGTAATCCCTGGGACAAACCTACGATCCCCCATCCACCTATTGAGATTCTTCTTGAAGAGATTCAGTGAGGTGCTCTGCCTCACATGAACTGGAATTCTATTCCAGAGCGAAGGGAGCCTCTGGGTTATGAACCTGTCCCTCCAGCAAGTTCGATTTATTTCTGTGCTGAGGTTCAAGTCCCTCGAGCGTGTGGCTCTAAGGGATTTAGATTTACTGAGGTGGAGCATGTCCATTAATTCTGGATTTGACATAGCTTTGTATGTCAGGCATAGATCGCCTCGAAGTGGGCGGTATGCAACTGAGTAGAGCTGGAGTTTTTTTAACCGAGCAGCATATGGCATCTGTTTGAGACCCTTGATCCTCTTGGTGAGATACTTTTGGGGTCTTTCTAATTGCTGCAGGTGTCGGGTAAGGTACATCCCAAAAGGGGCATTGTATTCTATGATGGGCCTGATGAGGGATGAATAAAGGGGAACGATTACCTCTCTTGATCTAGATGTGAAACCCTTCGTGATGAGGTGGGCTATGTAGAAGGTCTTTCTAACCACTTTGGCAATGTGGTTTTCAAAGGAGAGATTGCTATCAACTTGGGTCCCCAGGTCCCTAATAACTTTCTCTGTACTTAATGGGTTTCCGCCTATGTGGTAATTTGTGGGCACATTGTTTTTGCCATAGGGTATGACTATACATTTTTTGGCATTTAGCTTTAAACCATGGCGCTGGCACCAGTTATCTGTCTCTGTGAGACCTTTTTGAAGGATGTTTGTGTCAGCTGGAGAGTTGATTATGGCACCCAGTTTGCAGTCGTCTGCGAACTTGGTGAGCCATAGTCCTTCCACGTTTGCCTGTACCTCGGAAAAGTATATACCGAACAAGAGTGGTCCCAGGACAGAACCCTGTGGGATGCCACTTGTGACCGGTTTCAAGTCTGACATGGCTCCAGCAACTCTCACTCTACAGGTTCTGTCTTTGAGCCAGTTTGCAACCCATCTTGTGACATAGGGATTTATATTTAAGCTGGATAGCTTATCTATGATGCCCGAGTGGGGTATTGTGTCAAATGCCTTTGCAAGGTCCAGATAGGCTGTGTGGACTACCTTTCCTTCATCTATGGCTTTGGTGACTGTTTCGAAGAAGTAAACTAGGTTCAAAAGGCAGGATCTGCCCTTGACAAAGCCGAACTGGGTAGGATCTAGTGTCTGTAGGTCCCCAATGTCTTTGTTTATGAGCTCCATGATGATCCTCTCCATAGCCTTGCAGACTAAGCTAGTCAGGCTTATGGGGCGATAGTTTCCAGGGTCCGTAGAGGCTCCACCTTTGTGGAGTGGGACCACTGTTGCTGTACGCCATTCTGTGGGCACATATCCTGTAGTGAGGCTGAGATTGTATAGCTGTTTTATTTGAGGGATTAGTTCCTCTTGGAGTTCATGTAGGACGCAACCTGGGATGCCATCTGGTCCCATGGAAGCAGTGTTTTTTGCTTTGGAGAGGGCAGCCTTCACCTGAGCATCAGAGATATTTGGGAGGCAGCCCTCTGCCGGGATAGATACTTGCTCTTTTGGGAGGGAGCGGGTGGAGAAGTTTGCACTGAACCTGTCTGCCAGGATATTGGCGATGTCTGTGGGTTCAGTGTATTTTTTGTCATTTAGAATCAACTCAGAACAAGTCTGGGAGTTGCATCCCAGGTTTCTAACATAACTGAAAAAAGCCTTATGATTGTCTTTGGTGTCCTGTGCAATTTTTCTCTCGAAGCTGGCCTTGGAGGATTTTATGAGGGATCGTAATTTTTTGCTAGTACTGATCAGAGATGCCTTCCCTATTAGGGATTTTGCTCTATCATGTAGTAGCTTCCTCCTTCTGTTGTACAGTTTATTTATGGCAGGGGTCCACCAGACTGGATGCCTGCCTTTGGATGATTGGGTCTTGGTTTTGTTTGGGATAGCATGATCCATGCATTCCTGGAGATGTCCGTAGAATGCGTTTATATAGGATTCTGCAGTTTGGGCCATAGTTCCCACTAGCCCTGGGGCCTTGAAGGATTCCATTTCGGTTTTGAGAAGTGAGAAGTTTACTTTTGAGAAGTTTTTCACTGTGGTTTTCTGGGCTGGGGGTGGGGTCGGGATGTGGACATCCAGTGAAATTAATTTATGGTCTGATCTTACCAATGAGGGATATACTTCTGTTGTGGAGCATAGAGTCCCCATGTTGGTAATGATCAGGTCTAGTAAATTGTCCCCTCTTGTGGGAGTGGTGACTAGTTGTTCCATAGTATTTGAGTTTATAATTTCCAGGAACCTTTGGGCTAAGGTGCTGGGGCTTGAGTAGTGCTCCCAGTCAATGTTTGGGTAGTTGAAGTCACCCAATATAATGGTGTTCGGAGAGATCTTTATGTTCTCTAATGTTTTCAGGAAAGCCGAGTGGGATTCCTGACTTTGAGAGGGTGGTCTGTAGGATGCTATAAACTGAAAAGCAGTCTTGCCCACTGTTAGTTGCACATGGATGGTCTCCGATACTTTGTGCAATGCCACTAACCTGGAGGTGTGGATATCCTTGATAAATATGGAAACTCCCCCTCCTTTTGTGGTTCGGTCCGGGTTTTGGGGCCGAAAAGCATGATATGAGGTATAGCCTGGCAGTGCTGGGGTGCTCTCTGGAGCCTTGAACCAGGTTTCTGTCACTGCACAGATATCAATGTTCTCCATACTGAGGAGAGCTTTGAGTGCGTGCATCTTGAGGTTAAGACTTCTGGCATTTAGCAGCATTACCCTTAGTTTCTTGTTCCTTGTGCTGTCTATGGGGGTGGGTTTGACTTTTGAGCCTTGCCTAAAAAAGGCACTATGGGGGTGGCAAGAGCCTTTGCCAATATCCGAAAGCCCAGTGGTGACAGGTGCAAGCCGTACCTAGCGAAGCAACGTGGCTTGTCGAGCATGTCATCCCAGGCTGACAGACACTGGATCCCCTTTGAATGACACCAAAATTTTAGCCAATTGTTAAAATCGATCATTTTGTCTTTGTACTGTGGCATCATTCTAGGTGAGGGTAAGATGCTGCTCATGGTCAGGGTCATACCAGCCTGGGCTACATGATCAGAGAGCTCCTCTATGTCTCTTTTCATGTAGTCCAGGGAGGTACGTCTCAGGTCATTCACACTAGCATGTACAATGACTCAGTCATATTTGTATTGGCTTTGGAGTGACCTGAGTGCTTGCATTATGTGGCGGATCCTACAGCTCACCATGACCTTCTCTTTATTCAGCCTGGTGAGCGGGACGTCAGTGTGTCTGACAATAGAGTCACCTATTACAAGAGTACCAGGTGTGTTATTCAGCCTTAATGGCTGTGGCTGCTTGGCACACTGACTTTGTGGGCTATGTGTTGTGCGTGTTTTGTTTTGAGGTAGCGTTTGCTTGGATGTCTGCTTTGGAGGTCTCTGTTGCTTAGGTAGATTTTTATTTAGAGCCTCCGAGTATGTTTTTGTGTATTTATGTGTTTGGTTCGCTGATGTGGTGGGACTATGTGATACTGGAATTGTGTTGTGTGAAGTTACCTTCTCCTCCTGACTGGTTACACCAGTTTTGAGATGAGAGAGCTCAGCCTCCAGTTTGGCTAAATAGTTGCATCTCTCACATATATTTGAACCTGATTGGAGGAGGAGAGGGTTGTCCGTGTACATGAGACAGTTGTAACATTGCCTCAAAATTCCCAGATTCACCAGCTGGACTGGAGAGGAAACCATTGACTGACCTTTGGACATGCTAGAGTAATATAGGGAAACTGAATTTAAGATGGACCAATAGAGGACAGGGTAATCGTAGAGAGCATAAGAGTAAGTAGTGCTTATGGTTTAATAGTGCTAACTTGTAGGATTACTTAATTGGACCAGTGAAGGGCCTTAGAATGAGAATATGGTGTTTAAATTGAGAGATAGAGCAGTTCTCAGGTAAAAAGTGAAGAGCAGACTTTGTGGAGCCAGGAATAGTTTAAACCCAATTAGGCGGCACTGCCCGCTGTTGCGCTATGCTCAAAATGTGCAAAACCGTGCAAAACTGCGCAAAAGAGGGTTTTAAGAGAGGAAGATGAAGGAGTTTTGGAATTGACCCAAAATGGCCAATAAAACTACAGTTTCAAGTCAGTAACCACTCCCACAGGGGCAGGCAGGCTGCTCAATGTTTTTCACTGCCACTGATCAACAGAGAGACTTCCCTTTAGCCCAAGCAAAAAATGACCTCATAGAAACTTACAAACAGTTCAAGAACAGCAAGCCTGTAACTGAACTTTTTTAAATCTCAGTAAAGTGGGAAAAAAGCAAGATTGTTTTTGTTTTTTTGTTTTTTTCAGAGATAGCAGAGGTTCACAAGTATCAACAAGTTATAACAGTGCAGTAAATGACCTCACACAAGAGTGCTAGGCCAAAGACAGATAAAATGCAAGTTTTGAGAAAAAAACGATTTTAAAAATAAGTGCAGACAGGAAATTCAGTAAACAGCCCTTACACTCCAATCTCAAGAAAAAGACAAATCAGTTAAGTGTTTCTATAGTATGACACTATCATGCTAGGGAGTTAAACCTGTATGTACTGGCCAGCAAATGACAGTGGCAGAATAAAAAAAAAACAGATTTATTTCTGCCTGCTGTCTGTGCCAGTAATGTGTCCCTGACGTTTTGCAACATTACAGAATGTCTTACACTGTCTTTCTGACAGCATTTGATTTACAGCTTCGAAAGCTGGTAGAACACAGTTTTTTTTTAATTTTTTAACTAGTGGTACAAGAAGTAGGTAAAGCTCCCATGTATTATAAAGAATTATGATTGGGAATCTGATCGTGACCTTTATTATGTTTTCTCGAAATGGATGCCAAGATTCACCACAAAAGCTTCACTTCCGAGGTGAGGTGAATTTTTTGGCATCCATGTTTCCAAAATTTAATAAGCCGGTTATGATTAGTGACCCACTCATAATCCTCTTTGTTAAACACCCTTAAGTGCTATTATGACTGTGTCTCATATTAGGGATGTGCTTAACATGTTTATCTTTTTCCCAATATCAGAATATAATCATGGCACTTCATGCACTTCATTAAACTAATTCAAAACATAATTGAAGTTAGAGTATTTAACAGTGAATGCAACAGTAAGCCTTCTTAAATATGAGACCAACTAAATCCACTGTACAAATCTGCAACAGCTTTTACATTATTTCTGCAAATGTCCCTAAATTCCATATGTCTTACCATGAAGTAACGACACACAAAATAAACCTTTGCCTGTCCTAGCTTAAACTGTGTTTAGAACTCACTATACTATTTAACACACACACACACACACACACACACACACACACACACACACACACACACACACACACACACACACACACACATATATAGGTTTATCAATTGCTTAAAAATATTATAAAACACAGCCCACAACTTGTTGATGAAGTTTTAACAAAAAAAGTTTATTTAGTAGTGGTATAAACATCTATCTGCAAGTCCCCATTACCCTTGTGCAACCCCTTTTATAGTTTCTAATTTCTTATTAGTTCCTCTGATCAGGATTTGAATATGACATCCTTGTTAGTTCTCTGGTCTGACTCACTGACTCATACTTTAATTTGCATCATAAATTTTGTGTCCTACAGCACTTTCCAGGGTTTTTAACTGATCAATAAAAATGTTGAATTCTTTATAAAACCTATTTTTTACAGAAACAGCAGAATCCGATCATCTGGTCTATTAATCAGTCACATGTACTTTAGATAAAATAGTCAAATTCTTTAACTGCTGAAGTATCTTCTTAAGATTTTTCAAATGTTTCTACCATGTTAAGATTTTCTAATCAACAGTAAGGACATAATATTCATTATCTTTCTCTGAATATCCTGGGACTATGCTAGCTGGCCTGCATAAGTGAAATTTAAAATTGAAAGTTCACAAAATGATTGGGTAAATAACAATACAAGCATACCTCAAATGCTTTGAAAACTAACATACGTCTAAAACAGTTACTTATGCTACCATTATTTGCAGTCCACAGTAGCATTTATTATTTATTTATTTATTGGCATTTGATTAAGGCCAATGGGTAGAAGCCCATTTTCAGCAGAAGCCCAGGGAGAAAAGCTACAAATTATTACAAAACATTTTAAAAATAAAACAAAAAAATGTTGCAGTTTAAATAATTATAAAAAAATTAGACATAATATAAAAACATTGGGTATGAATCGATAGAAGTTATATGACAACCATTTAATATTTAGACAAATGTTAGACAATTTGTAGACAAAGTAAAGGTAAGTTAGTCTAATACAAGCAGAAATTGCAATATAAAGTGAGGGAAAAGCAGGCTTATTTTATATTTACAGAGAAAGGCAGGGAAGAGATTTTGATAGAAGTAACGAAATAAGTGAAGAAGGGAGAGTAAGAGAATGAAAAGGTACTTGTTTGCATTTAGGTATATAGTTTATCCTGGTTTTATTTATGTATTTACTTATTTAACATTTGTTGACCGGGCTAGTCTAAATGGATATATGTCCATTTTCAGTAGAGGCCCGGGGAGAAAAGCTCCGAAAGAACAGACAATTTAAAACAAATCAAAGGTATTAGGCATATATGGACAAGAAGAAATACATAATAATTTACAAATGTTAACAATACAGCTAAAATAAAAGAAAAACCTCATTCCTTTAATTCTATACAAAAAAAATATTTTTTTTTTTTGTTTTTAAGAGAGAGAGTAGTAGTGGAACAAAAAGACAATAGGAAAGAGGAGAGAGAAATACAGAGAGGTTTGGTAAAAGTAAGGTAAGAAGGAGAAGTAAAATCTAATGTGAGAAACAAGGAGAAGGTAGTTCAAAGTAACATGCTAAGTGGCCTAAGGAATGAGAAGAGAGTAGGGAGGATAAGCATAGGAAGAGAGAATGTAGTGTTGTAAAGGAGGAGAGATTTTAGTCAGGGTTGCTGCATGGACAGAACCAGTGGTTAGTAAGATGAAGTTTGAGTTTCTTTTTGAAGAGTGAGGAAGAGGAGATCATAGTGAGGTCCTTAGAAAGAAGGTTCCAGCTTTTCCCCACTGTATAGGAGAAAAGTTTTGAGCAAGAACAGAGCCGGATTTTAGCTAGGAAGTTTTTCAGAGTGGTTTTGAAAGATAATAGGGAGGACAATTACTTGATTGATACAAGTAAGGAGTTCACAGCCTTGGCAGCCTTGTACAAGTACAGATATATAGTATATATATATATATATATATATATATATATATATAGTATAGTACATATAGTACAGACCCAGCATAATTTTTCCATACACCTTTATTGAATTATTGTCGCTTGTGACACAGGCAAATTCACATTCAGATAAAAGTAATCAAACTATATTAACATAACAAACATTATATTTTACTTATATTGCTATATATCATATAACCTAAGCAATACTACATAAATTATTGAATGCTTGTGTTTTTTTTTAAACAATAAACATCTTTTTTTAAACCATCACTTACTACACAGGCAATCGTACATTTATATCATTTATATTTTATTTTATTTTTTATTTATTTTACATTTGTTGACCAGGAAAGTCCAGCTGGAAACATATCCATTTCCAGCGGACGCCCAGGGAGAAAAGCTCCATTTTACATACAATGCAGTAACATACAATACAGGCATATTAAGACTAGTAGGTATAAACAGTAGTATGTTTTCACACTTCCTAGTACATTTTGTACATAGTAGATTTATAAATTCTGAGCATGCATTTGTTTAGCATTTATAGATAAAATATTTTGCAATTATGCTTTCGAAAGGTCACATTAGAATTAGAAACTTGGTGGGAAAAGTTGTTGCTTGTATCTTTGTCTTTACCCAGGGGTGTTACAGGAGCATAGCCGGTTGTTTGAAAGGTGGCTATTTAGGATTTTTTTTAATTGGTAGTGGAGGTATTGGATGTGAGAGTGGCTGGTAGAGAGTTCCAGAGTTTGGAGATGTAGTAGCTAAAGAGAGATTTCCCTGCTTCGTTTTTATATTTGGTGACTTCTAGAAGGTTAATGGTGCTAGATCTCAAAGTTCTTGTTGTGGTGTGAGGTCATATAAGATGTTGGATGGCTGTGATGTTGTCTGGGTAGTAGTAGTATAGCTTATGTGCTAGTGACAGTTGATTGAGTTGAAGTAGTAGAGGGAGTTCTAACCAGTTCAGTTTTTTGAGGGTGGTGCAGTGATGTGTTCTATATGTAGATTCTGTAGCAAATCTAGCTATCTTAATGTAGCAGGATTCTAGCTTGTTTAGGTCAGATTTGAAGGTTGGTTAGTACTGGGGATGTGTAGAGGAGGGTGAATAACAGATGTGTTCTGGCTATAGTGGTTCTAGCTTGGTTTGAGAGAAAGTGTTTGTTACAATAGAGCAGGCATAGTTTTTTGTAGACTTTCTTGATAGTATGGGTGGTATGCAGTTTGAGTCTTAGGTTGTTGTCTATTTCTGCACCTAAAGGTTTGGTGTGGGTAGTTGGGGTGATTACAGTTTTGTTATCAGAGGTGACTGTGAAGTTGTCTGCTGGGAGGGTGTTTATGAGAAGAAAAGAGTAGTAGTTTTGTTTTATTTGGGTTAAGAATAAGCTGATCTTTAGTGAACCAGGTTTTAGCTAGTGAGAAATCCTTTTGTGTTTGTGGGTGAAGGAGGGCTAGAGTGGGGGCTGCACATATGATAGTGGTATCATCTGCATATTGAATAACTGAGGCCTTGGGGTGGAGGATGGGAGTTGATTGGTGAATAGAGTTGGTTTTGCCATTTTACTGCCTGATGCTGACCCGATAGATAGCTCTTAAACCATGAGATGGAGGAGGTACTGAGGTTTAGGGTAGAGAGTGAGTTGAGGAGTCTATTGTAGTTTATCATATCGAAAGCTTTAGATGAGTCTAAAAATATGGCCAAGACAAGTTGTCCGTGATTTTATCGTAATTAATGGTGTTAGTGAATGATATAAGTGCAGTGGCTGTACTGTGGAAGGGTTTAAAGCCATGCTGTTTTTTAGATAGCAGTTTGTTTTCTAGGAGGTAGTTCATACGTTGAGTGTGTATGACCCTTTCTAGGATTTTAGATATGGGTGGTAAGATAGCAATGGGGCAATAGTTATTGAGTTCAAAGGAGTTGCCTCCTTTGTGTAGCGGTCTTATATGGGAGGTTTTCCATAGTTGGGGTACTTTGCACTCTGTAATAGATCTGTTAATGAGAATAGTCACAGGATAGGCTATGGCTGTTGCTGCTATTTGGAGGTATTCTATGGATAGGTTGTCCACAGCCAGGGTGGTGGGTTTGAGTTTTTGAAGGAGTTTTAGGATGGTTTTGCTAGATATTGGCTGAAAGATAAAGTGGGAGCTGCTAACTTGTGTTTCCATTATGGTTGGTGCGTCTGTTGAGGTTGGGTGAGTGGAGTTATTTTGGTTATAAGCTAGGGCCTGGATTGCCTCAGTAAAGTATTTGTTAAACTGTGTGGGGATGTTATCAAGGTTGTTCCTGGTTTTGGGTGTGGGGACAGTAGTTTCCCCAGGCTGCAATACAGAGTTGACTGTATCTCAGAATTTTTGGGGGGTTATGGCATGTTTTTCTTATAGATTTTGTTAATAGGTGATTTTGTCTATTTTGATGAGTTTCATGGCCTTGTTGTGCAGCTCTAAATATTTTTATTTTGCTATTTGGGCTTTGCTTTTGTGATATTGATCCCACACATTGTTCCTTTCTTTGAGAATAGTTTTGGTGGGTTTAGTTAAACAGGGGGCATATGTAGCTTTTATTCTAGTGGTTCAGGGGGCCATGTTGGTTCACTGTGTTTAGGAAGGTTGAACTGAAGTGTTGCACTGGATCATCTAGTGGTAGCTGTTTTAAAGAGGTCCAGTCACAACTTTAGGTCATTGTTAAAGGCACTAGAGTTAACATTCATTTTGCTCCTGACTTCTTTATGTGTTACTTGGCTTATATGTGGAGTTTTGGTTCTTAGTAGATATGTTGATTGGTGGTCGCTGAGAATGTCTGGAAGACATCCAGCTTGGGCTGCAAAGGATGGGTGGGATGTAAGTATCCAGTCCAGTATGGACTGGTGTTTGGTTCTTTAGTCATTTCTGGTAGGGGATGTAATGACTTGGGGAAAAAACCCATGGAGGTTAATGTGGGTGACTGGATTTTGGCTAGAACAGCTGAGCCAATCTATGTTAAAGTCACCTAATATGATGCTTTCTTGAGGTAGGGAGCTTGTGACCCATTCTAGTAGGTTTTCCATAATTGTAATATTGTTTCCAGGGGAATGTAGCCTCCTATGATATTAATATTTTTTGGGGGTTCAATTTAAACATGACAAGAATGAGTTTGGCATTATTGCTGTCTAGGATGATAGTATCAAGTTGTTCAAGGATAAGGTGGTTCTTGTACATTATAGCTCCCCCTCCCCTTTTTCTTATTCTGTCCTTGTGGTAAATATTATACCCAGGAGCTGTAATTTTGTTATTGTGAATTCTGGGCTTTAGCCAGGTCTCGGTCAGTAGGAGAATGTCTGGTTTATACAGCGCTAGTAGGGCATGTAGGTCATTGACCTTATTGAGGATACTTCTCATATTTAGTTTGAGAATGAGTAGAGAAGTTTTTTGCCTGTGGAGTAGGGAATAGATTATACTGGGGTTTGAGGTGCTTGTTGTGGCTGCACCTTGGTTGGGGTGCATGTCCTCACAACTTGTGAGTTTTTTAAGTATGTATTGGTAGAGCTTGTTGAGTTTTATGATGATTTTACTGTATATCAGATAAGAATGGGACTTACTACTTGTTGGAAGCAATTTATGTTGCTGATAATCAGTATGGGAGGGTTGGAAGAGGTTTGGAGTAAATAGAACATTTAGTGGGGCTAAAAATACCATTTAGGGATTAGGTCTGTTTGTGGGGGGTAATATTGTGGTGAAGATGAAGATGGACATGATAGCTGATTAAGGTTGAGAGGAAGAGTAGGATAGATATGGAGACTGAATAGGGAAGAAGTCTTATAATGGATTTGACTGGTAATGGGTGCATGGTTAATTGAATAAAAGAGAGTTGATAGAGTAATTAGATACTGTGGAGAGGTTTATAGTAGATCTGTTATGAGGGCTGATAGGGTAATGGTGTTTGATAGTGTAATAGCGGTGGTTGGAGGAAGCTTGTGGTAATTGGGAGGAGTGGTCTATGGGTGTAAACCAAATTAAAGTGGGGGTGGGTGGGAATGGGGGTAGGGTGAGGGAACAGAGTGAGCCAAGAGGGCAAACAGAGAGGAAGAACCACGGATGCTTTTCCAAGCAAGTAAGCTCTAGAAACAGTCAGGTTGATGATTTAGAGGTCTGACTGTTTTAGAAAGTTAAAGCTGACACATTTTGGTTTAGCTACTTAGCATTCCCAATTTGAGCTTTTAGTTTAATATGCTGGAGGAGCTCAAAACTGCAGTTTCCAGCTACATCTTGGCAATAGTGGGAGTTGAAGAGATTAGAAGGGCAGTCAAGGAGCAGAAAGGTAGGGATTATATTAACAACTCATGGGATGTGCACGTAACCATAAAACAGGAGGCAGGATATAATTACATTAATGAGTTTTAAACATACATTAGTTGTAGAAACAGTCAAGGTACACAGGGTTCAGAGTCCTTGCTTGGGAAGTACACTCAGGATACCAGCCAGTTACTGTTGGGTCCTCTGAAGTTTTTTCCTTAATCAGGGCTGTATAACCTCTGCAAAACAAATTAGGCAGAGGTGAGGGAATAGTTCAGAGAAGAGTGAAAAAGATAGACTATGTTGGAGAACACTGTTTTGACAGTGTACAAGAAACTCCTTTCTATTAACAGATAGAATTTGGAAGGCTTTTATGGTAACAAAGTTTTAGGTAAATGTAGTAAATAACAGGAATTGGAGAATTTTTGGTAATGTGGGCTGGGTGAGAAAGTGCAGTGGTAGTCAGGTGCAGGTCTTCTGGGAGAGAGTGTAGATGGTAAGGTAAAGAGAGAAAAGGTAATATTACTGGCCAAAGTAAGGATAGAAGGTTGCAGATTTAAAAGCAGTACTGAAGTAGTCAGGCAATGTTAGAGGTTAATTGTATAGTCATATAGGAGTTGTAGCCATGAGGAAACACTTAATGACCTTTGAAAGTTAAATTCTCTAAAAGCTTCAACAGGAATTTTACAGCTTAACAGTTGTTATCTCTACACCTTTAAGAATTCGTAATTAAATGTTATACTAATAAAATTATGTAGTTAAACACTTTATCAATAAAATCAGGAATTTCTCAACTCAGCAATTAATTATGGTTCCTCACTAAAGTCCTTCTTAGCGATTATAGCATACAGTAAACGCTGTATTACTCTTATTGGCTAAGCACTGTCATAGCTCATTGTAGATAGTTAAACACTATATCAATAATATAGTTAAACACTATAGTAATAATATCAGGAATTTCCCAGTTCAGCAGTTATTTATGGTTCCACACTTGTCTTTCTTAGCGACTGTAGCATGCAGTAAATGCTGTGTTACTCTTTTTTAGCTAAGCACAGACATATCTCAACTGTAATAACAAACAAGAATGTCTTCAGTCCTCAGTAATTATTGCTACATGTTTAAAGTTTATGCAGTTGGTTTTAGAATCAGCTGAGCATTCTGTTTCATGCATATGTGATTTGATAAATGGCTTCCTAAAAAGGCAGTTCCTCTGTGCTAGGAACTTACACGGTAGTTTTGTGCAATACACTTTAAATGTTTACTCAAGATATATACAACAGAGTGTATTAGTTGGCTAATCTATTAATCTCAACTAAATATAGCATTTAGACAAAGCAGTACAAACAATATTATAAATGCGATGGCAAGTACAGCAGTTAGATAACATGGGATGTCACCACGAATGGAGATTTCAGTCCGCAGTTAAGGTGGAACAACACTGAATAATTATCCATTACTTTTTTACAACACTTTACAATAAAATGATTTTTTTTACTTATTTATGTCTTTTGCACATCCGCAGTGAGTGGTCAGGTGCTTAGATGGGGGTAGAGGGAGTGAAAATGGCGTATGGAGCCACACAAGAAGTTTAAATGCTGCAAAGGCTCATGGGAGCTTCTTGGTCCTATGCAAAGCCTGAAGCCATGGGAGACGAGAGTTTGCTTAACCAGAACCAAGGACACTTTCCAAGCAAGTATGCTCTAGAAACAATCAGTCAGATTGGTGATTTAGAGGTCTGACTGTTTTAGAAAATTAAAGCTGACACTTTTTGGTTTAGCTACTTAGCATTCCCAATTTGGGCTTTTAGTTTAATATGCTGGAGGGGATAGAAACTGCATTTTCCAGCTAAATCTTGGCAATAGTGGGAGTTTATGTGATTAGAAGGGCAGTCAGAGAGCAGAAAGGTAGGGGTTATAGTAACAACTCTTGGGATATGCAAGTAACCATAAAACAGGAGGCAGGATGTAATTACGTTAATGAGTTTTTAAACATACATTAGTTGTAGAAACAGTGCAGGTACACAGGGCTCAGAGTCCTTGCTTGGAGAGTACACTCAGGGTACCAGCCAATTACTGTGTGTCCTCTGCAGTTTTTCCTTAATCAGGGCTGTATAACCTATTCGTTGTAGAAACAGTCCACGTACACAGGGTTCAGAGTCCTTGCTTGCGGACTACACTCAGGGTACCAGCCAGTTACTGTTGGGTCCTCCGCAGTTTTTCCTTAATCAGGGCTGTATAACCTATTAGTTGTAGAAACAGTCCAGGTACACAGGGTTCAGAATCCTTGCTTGGGGAGTACACTCAGGGTACCAGGTAGTTACAACCCTCTCCTCCTCCCACAAAACACAAATACATGCGAGAGATGCAAATATACGGCCAAACTGGAGGCTGAGCTCTCTCAACATAGGACTGGCAAGGCCTGACATGAGGAGAAGGTTACCACACACACTATAGACCCAGTCTCACATAGTACCATCACAACCGCAAATCATACACATAAACACACAAAGACATACTCGGAGGCTCTGATCAAAAATCTACCAAAACAGCAGAGGCCACCAAAGCAGACACCCAAACAACTACCACCTCAGAACACAACACCTGCAACACATAGACCTCACAGTCAGAGTGTCAAACGGTCACAGCCCTTAAGGCCAAACACAATGCCAAACACACTAGTCATTGGTGACTCCATAGTCAGACACACTGACGTCCCGCTCACCAGACTGAGTAAGGAGAAGGTCACAGTAAGCTGCCTGTCGGGCGCTAGAATCCGCCACATAACGCAAGCACTCAGGTCTCTCAACAGCAGGTACAAGTACGACTCAGTCATTGTCCACGCTGGTGTAAACGACCTGAGACGTACCTCTTGGACTACATGAAAAGAGACATTGAGGAGCTCTCTGATTATGTAGCCCAGGCAGGTATGACCCTGACCTTGAGCAGTATCCTACCTTCACCAAGAATGATGCCACAATACAGAGATAAGATGATCAGCTTTAACAATTGGCTTAAACTCTGGTGTCATTCAAAGGGGATCCAATGTCTGTCTGCCTGGGATGACATGCTGGACAAGCCACGCTGCTTCGCAAGGGATGGCTTGCACCTGTCACCCCTGGGATTCCGGATATTGGCAAAGGCTCTTGCCACCCCCATAGTGCCTTTTTTAGGCAAGGCTCAAATTCTAAACCTACCACCCTAGAACACAAAAAAGAAAAAAACTAAGGGTAATTCTGCTCAATGCCAGAAGTCTCAATCTCAAAATGCACGCACTCGAGGCCCTTCTCAGTAAGGAGAACATCGATGTCTGTGCTGTGACAGAAACCTGGTTCAAGGCTCATGAGAGCACCCCAGCACTATCAGGTTTTACCTCATATCATGCATTCCGGCCCCAAAATCCAGACAATACCAAGAAAGGAGGGGGGGTATCCATATTCATCAAGGACACCCACACCTCAAGATTGGTAGCAACGTATGATGCATTGGAGGTCATCCAGGTGCAATTAACCATAGGCAAGACTGCTCTGCAAATTGTAGCATGTTACAGGCCACCCTCACAAACTCAGGAACCTCACATGGCCTTCCTGAAAACACTAGAGGGGATAAATGTATCACCAAACACCATCATACTAGGTGACTTCAATTACCCTAATATAGACTGGGAACACTACTCAAGCCCAAACACCCTAGCCCAAAAGTTCCTGGAATTCATAAACTCAAATGCCATGGAACAACTAGTCACCATCCCCACAAGAGGAGATAACATACTTGATCTCATCATCACGAACATGGGAGCACAATGCTCAACACCGGAAGTATACCCCTCACTGGTGAGATCAGATCACAAACTAATCTCGCTGGAGGTCCTCATCCCACCCCCACCTGAAATAAAAAGGACCACAGTAAAGAACTTCTCGAAAGCCGACTTCACACTTCTAAAGACTAGTGTGGTCTCCTTTAAGGCCCCCGAGCCGGCGGAAAACAGTACTCAAGCCGCTGAATCACTTACAAATGCCTTCTACCAGCACCTGCAGGACTGCATGGATAAGGCAATCCCAAGCAAAACAAAGACTCTTTGTACCAAAGGCAAACGTCCAGTCTGGTGGACCCCAGCCATAAACAAACTCTACAACAAAAGGAGGAAGCTACTACAAGATAGAGAAAAATCCTTAAAAGGTAAGACACCCTTGATCACTATAAGTAAAAAACTAAGAGCTCTCATAAAATCATCCAAAGCAAATTTTGAGAGGAAAAATAGCTAAAGACTCAAAAGATAATCATAAGGCCTTCTTTAGCTATGTTAGAAACCTGGGAGGAAATTCCCAGATATGCTCAGAACTAGTTCAAAATGATGAGAAGATTACTGATCCTACAGACATTGCCAACATACTGGCTGACAGGTTCAGTGCAAACTTCTCCCCCCCCCCCAAAAGAAGAGATATCTATACCAAACGATTGCAGCCCCCCAAACATTTCCAACGCCCAAGTGAGAACTGCTCTCTCCAAAGCAAAAAACACAGCATCCATGGGACCCGATGGGGTCCCCGGCTGTGTGCTCCACGAACTCAATGAGGAATTAAACCCACAGCTAGGACAGCTGTTTAATCAAAGTCTTACCTCTGGATACGTACCCAGGGAGTGGCGCACTGCAACTGTGGTCCCACTTCACAAAGGCGGTGCCTCCACCGACCCTGGAAATTACCGGCCCATTAGCTTGACAAGCCATATCTGCAAAGCCATGGAGAGGATCATAATGGACCTCATAAATAAAGACATAGGGAATTTGCAGACTTTAGATCCAACCCAGTTTGGCTTTGTCAAAGGCAGATCATGCCTTTTAAACTTGGTTGACTTTTTCGAAACAGTCACCAAAGCCATTGATGAGGGAAAGGCAGTCCATACAGCCTACCTTGATCTGGCGAAGGCCTTCGATACAATACCCCACTCGGGTATCATTGAAAAACTCATCAGCCTAAATGTTAACCCATACATCACAAGATGGGTTGCAAACTGGCTGAGTGACAGAACCCACAGGGTCAGAGTTGCTGGCGCCATGTCAGACTCAAAGCCTGTCACAAGTGGTGTCCCACAGGGCTCAGTCCTGGGCCCACTCTTGTTTGGGATCTACTTTTCCGAAGTACAAGCAAACACAGGAGGGTTATGGCTGACAAAGTTTGCAGATGACTGCAAACTGGGCCATAGTAGAAAACACATCTGACACAGATATCCTTCAGAAGGGTCTCACAGAAACTGATAACTGGTGCCAGAGCCATGACCTAAAGTTAAATGCCAAAAAATGCATAGTCATACCCTTCGGGAAAAACAAGGTTACCCCTAGCTACCAAATAGGTGGCAATCCACTGAGCACAGAAGAAGTTATCAGGGACCTGGGGACCCAGGTTGATAGTAGTCTGTCATTCGACACCCATGTAGCCAAAGTAGTTAGGAAGACCTTCTACATTGCCCACCTTATCATGAAGGGATTCTCATCTAGATCAAGGGAGGTCATGGTCTCCCTCTACTCATCACTCATCAGACCAATGATTGAATACAATACCCCATTCGGAATGTATCTGACTCGACACTTGCAGCAGCTGGAGAGGCCACAAAAGTTCCTCACCAAAAGGATAAAGGGTCTCAAAAATCTGTCCTATGCTGCCCGACTGAAAGAACTCCAGCTCTATTCAGTCGCTTACCGCTTGCTCAGAGGTGACCTTTGCCTAACATACAAGGCCATGTCAAACCCAGATTTGATGAATATGCTTCACCTCAAAAAATCTAGATCCATCAGAGCCACAAGGGCGGGAGACTTAAACCTCGACACAGCTATTAATAGGATGTGCTGGAGGGATAGATTCATCACCCAAAGACTCCCTATGCTGTGAAACAAAATCCCGGTATATGTGAGGCAGAGCACCTCGCTGGCCTTGTTCAAGAGAAATCTTGACCAATGGATGGGAGATCGCAGATACACCCCAGGGATTACCTCAGTGTCACTGCTCGACAGAGGCACAGCAAAATAATGGGTATAGTTCCCCATACTAAAGGGGTGGCGTAAGCCACAAAACGATGGGCTAGGCTTGTAAATGCCCTCGGGCAGATAGCCTAGTATGAACCTATGAACCTATGAACCTATGAACTGTTGGGTCCTCTGCAGTTTTTCCTTAATCAGGGCTGTATAACCTATTAGTTGTAAAAACAGTCCAGGTACACAGGGTTCAGAGTCCTTGCTTGGGGCGTACACTCAGGATACCATCCAGTTACTGTTGCATCCTCTGCAGTTTTTCCTTAATCAGGGCTGTATAACCTCTATTTATGGCTTTTGCACATCCACAGTGAGCATTTAGGTGTTTAGATGAGGGTAGAGGGAGTGAAAATCTATATAAATTTATATAAATAAAAAGTCTATACTGACACAATCCTAGTTGCAAGCATTTTACATCACAAACCATGCTGACACTCTCCCAATTGCAAACATTATACATCACCTATAGTCTATTCAATCTTTATTATTCAAACATTACATAGTTCTTTTATGTCCTGCCACCTTTTAGACCTCATGGCTCCCTTGTATGTATTTTTCCTACAATTCCTATTTTTTCCTATGTAGTTTGCGCCTACCCTTTTCTAAAGATCTCAATTCCAGTTGTTTTATCTTTGTTAGCATATTCACTACTTCCAATATAGCTGGATTTGATTTTGATTTCTATTTTCTAGTAATTGTTTTTTTGGCAGCCACCATTATTATACACAACAAGGCCCCAGCCACCATTATTAGACACAGCAAGGCCTTACCATGACTAGGCAATTTCAGTTCTGTATGAAAGCTCAGAAAAGTCATCTCTCTCATCAGAACAATCTGCCCACCCAGCATCTCCAACAGTAAATTATCTCAAATTATAGCATGCTCGCTTTGCATGCTAGAGGTAGAGTGATTGGGTTCCTGTTGAATTGTCGAAAGCTTAGGTTGTCGAATGCTTAATCACTGACACCTAAACATCAAAAGCTTACAATAGCAAATGGCCACAGGGTTCCTAGTGAATTGTCGACAGCTTAGGTTGTCGAATGCTTAATCATTGACACCTAAACATCAAAAGCTTACAATAGCAAATAGCCACATCATTGAATTCTTTCCTCAGGAAATAATTTGCATGGCCGTTATCAGTTATTTGCCCTTTCCCCAATGTAGAGTGATCTCGGAGTTAGTATATTTACTTAGGGGGGTGTGGGGGGCACAGCCCCCCACAATGGTTGGCTGTGTTTGTGTATTTTGTTTACAGATGGCCACCCGAATTCTTTCCTGAGGAAAGAATTCGAAGTTGCCACCATTTGCTATTGTTAGCTTTCAACGCTTAGGTGTCAATGTTTTAGGATTTGACAACCTAAGCTGTCGATGTTATGATATAGACGTGAGCGATCAATACCCTCATTCTCCATACTTTAGAGCTAGGAACTAAACTTTCTATTTAAGGGGTAAAATAAAACATTTCAAAGCTTTGCTGGAAAAGCTCACCCAGGCTCTGCCACAACTTGCTGTGAGAAAAAGGATAGTTTGTTTTTGCTTTCCTTATTTTGTATTACTTTATTGCCTTCTTTTATTTTGTATACTGTCATTTGTTTTCTTTACACTGAGTTTTACTGGCATTCTACTTTTAATTGCATATTAAAACTAGGAAAGAGACAACAGTTGTGTCTGTTGTGAGTCACACAGAAATGAGGTTTTTACCATCTTCCCACCCTGGTGTTATTGTGTTCTTAATCTTAACTGTCTTTCTAGGTGCTGCCCCTTATTTTAATTTGACTATATATCTCCTTCCCTCTCCCCTTTTATTGGCTGTGGTGAGTAAGCACAAAATAATAATTTTGTGAAATCACTCCCCTTTAAATTTATTGGCCATCCAGCTATATTCCATAGATCCAGAATACAAAGTGCCAACCCCCTTTCAGTCTGTCTTGCTCTTTTTAAATTAGTGGCTCTCCACTTAAACAGATAAAGCTCAAGTTACCGCCTCTTTCATATCTAACTGCTTAGTGCACACTGCAGTGCATAGGATATTAACCCATTGTTTTTCCATCTTACTTTTTAAATCTGACCAACAGTTATTGCAGAGCCCACTTTCTGCCTCTCAGTAGTCATCTTGAGATTAGTGCTTCTGTTTTCTCCTGGTGAGAGAAGGAGCACAGATACATTATTTCTTGGAGACTGCTGATTACTGGAAAGCCTAATAACTGCTTCATAGGTGACATCTTGGAATTTATGCTTATATTCTGCTCCTGGTCAGAGAAGGAGCAGAGTGCATAGATTTCTGACTGTTTCTGGTTGGGGAATGAGTGTCTGTGTTTGATCTTCCTGATTAGTCTGGTTGCTATTCAAGGCATCTACCAGGAAAAGGCTACAGCAAGCCTACATACCCTTGCATCACCTGGGACAAGACTGTGAATCACCAAACATGATGTGGCTTGCTTCTCATCTTGGGATTGGTGCTAATGTTTTACTTCTGGTGAGGGAATAAGCAAAGGAACATTGTATCCCAGCAGAGTGAAGCTGTGGTGAGACCAGCACCAGTAGTAGCCAGACAATAGCCATTCATGTGACTCCCCTCGTTTCATCATTCTCAAGCTCATGCTTTGTTTTCAGTATGTACTGCTTGATTTGTTACTGACTTCAGAATATCTGCATAAATACTTCATCCTTAACCTTCTAGGGTCAACTTAATAGTTTCCCCTCAAGTGTTTGCCTGTACCCTCTATATACACAGACACCTTGAATGATACTTCTTCTGTAAAAGCACAGTAGAATTTTTACCAATACCTACATGCACGCAGGACAACTAGTCTGTAGTTATAAGCACTGTCCCCACAGTTGCAAATCGGATATTCCTGACATTGCTTTATATTCCCACTCCATCTGTCTAATCAATAAAAAAGGGTCTATTCTCATGGATAAAAACTTTCCCATTATCTCTGTAACCAACTTGGTAGATATGAGCATCCTTAGGCAATGTAGAAATTGCCTCTTCTTTACTGACAGCCAGTTAATTCTCAAACAAACTGATATGGTGTGTGAGAGTTGTATTTACACAATGTTACTAGAGGCAAAGCTCTCAAATAAAAGTACTCCTAATATCAATAAGGTTATCAGTAGTAGTACACATGCTGCACCCATCACACACAATTCAAAGCAGACATATAGACCCACATATGCTGAGGCAGTTAAATGTAACCACCCTAAACTCCAAAGACTTCCTAGAAAAGTACACAAAACAAATAATCTCAGCAGCACTGAAAGCATTCTTTTAAAACAACACCCACATCAACACATGCAGCCACATCTCGTGGAGCCTCTACTTCTAAGCCCATAATTCAAGCCATCACACAATGCAACATTCTGGTCATTGGTGATTCCATCATGAGGCACATCAACGTTTCTCTCACCATGCTGAGTAAGGAGAAAGTCATGGTCAGTTGCTTATCAAGGGGCTAGGCTCCACCATATTATGCATGTACTCAGGTCATTGGACACATGTACCAAGTAGGCCTCAGTCATAGTTCATGTGGGTGTAAATAACCTGAGACTTAACTCCCTAGATTATATGAAAAGAGACATCACAGAGCTTGGAATGTGTGTCCCAGGCTGGTATGAGCCTAACATTGAGCAGCATTTTACCTTCTCTAAGGATGATGCCACAATATGAACAAAAGATGACTGGCTTTAAACACTGGCTTACTTTCTGGTGCCATTCTAAGGGGGTGCAATATTTGTCAGCATGGCAGGAGATTGTCAACAGACCATCCTGCTTTGCTTGGTCTCCCCCACTAGGCTTTTGAATATTAGCTAAAACACTGTCCTCATCTATACTCCCATTTTTAGGCAATGCCAAACTGAAAGGTCTTCTGACATAGCAAAACAAAACCAAGAAAATCTAAAGGCATTACTGCTCAATGCCAGTAGTCTAAACAAGAAACTCCACTCTCTAGAAGCTGTCTTCAATCTAGAGAATGCCGATGTCATGTGGTCAATGAGACATGTTTTAAAGCTGCAGATAGCACACTGGCAGTGCAAGGTTATAATGCCATCTACACATTTAGACCAGCTACTTCACTGTAAGGATGTAAGGTGGAGGTACCTTGGTTTACTTCAAAAATAAATATACATCAAGGCTGGTCAAACATAGGTTCATAGGTTCATAGGTAGGTACCAGGCTATCGGCCCAAGGGCCTACTTAAGCTTAGCTAGCAAGGTTCCATAGCTTACGCCACCCAAGAAAGTTATTTTCCTGTGCCACGGTCCAGCAGAGACACAGAAGTGATCCCCAGGGTGTATATCATATTTCCCATCCACTCATCAAGATTTTTCTTGAAGAGTGCTAATGAAGAACTTTGCTTGACATAGATGGGTAGCTTGTTCCAGAGTATAGGAAGTGTCTGGGATAGGAATCTATCCCTCCAGTGTGGCCTGTTTATTGTGGTGACAAGGTTTAGGTCCCTAGAGTGTGTAGCTTGGAGGGATTGGGATTTCTTTAGGTGCAGCATGTCCAACAGCTCTGGGTTTGACATAGCTTTATATGTTAGGCAGAGATCACCTCTGAGTAGGCGATATGCTACGGAGTAAAGCTGGAGTTTTTTGAGGCGGTCAGTATAGGGCATTTGTTTGAGGCCAGTAATCCTCTTTGTGAGGTACTTCTGTGGCCTTTCCAGCTGCTGCAGATGTCTTGTGAGGTACATTCCAAAAGGGGTGCTGTACACTACAATGGGTCTAATGAGTGACGAGTAGAGGGGAACAATGACCTCTTTTTTCCTGGATGAGAACCCTTTTATGATGAGGTGTGCCACGTAGAAGGACTTCCTGACTACTGTGGTGATGTGACTATCAAAGGTGAGACTACTGTCCACCTGGGTCCCAAGGTCTCTTATCACGCATTCGGTGTTAGGTAAATTGCTGCCTATGCAGTAGTTCATGGGTACAGAGTTTTTACCAAAGGGGATGAGACTGCACATTTTGGCATTGAGCTTGAGGCCATGGCTCTGACACCAGGCATCTGTCTCAGTGAGGCCCTTCTTTAGGATGTCCACATCATTTGGGACTTGACTATGGCTCCTAGTTAGCAGTCATCTGTGAACTTCATTAGCCAGAGGCCTTCTGTGTTAGCCTGTACTTCAGAGAAGTAGATACCAAACAGGAGAGGTCCCAGGACGGAACCCTGTGGTACTCCACTTGTCACTGCTTTGAGGTCAGATTTGGAGACTGCAACCTTTACAGTGTGGGTTCTGTCAGTGAGCCAGTTGGCAACCCATGTTGTGATGTAGGGATTTATACCTAGTTTAGTGAGTTTAGCTATAATTCCATAATGGGGGATGGTGTTGAAAGCCTTGGTGAGGTCAAGATAGGCTGTGTGAACCACCTTACCCTCATCCACGGCTTTGGTGACTGCCTCAAAGAAGTTGATCATGACAATGTACTTGAGCTACTCCATGTTCAAGTCACCATAGGCAAAATCTAATACCACTTTCCTGGAAGCTATAGGTTTCTCTCTATGACCCAGGAAGCTTGTACTATGTATTTAAACTTATTGGAAACACTCACAATCCAATCCAATCCCATATTCATGGGCAACTTTAATTACCACACTATTAACTGGGAATCCTATACAGCACCAAACATATACAGACACAGAAATTCTTGAATTTTGTAAAAACAAACTCCCTGGACCAGATTGTCAATACCCCAACAAGGGGTGCAACCATACTGGATCTGGTCCTCACTAATATGGGAGCATGCTGCACACCCACTAGTGTAATGTCTTCCCTGGTATTGTCAGACCACAAAATGGCCTCCTTTGAAGTAAAACTAAAGTCTGGACCCCCAGCTAACCCTGGAATATTCAAGAACTACTCTAAGGCTAATTTTCTGCTATTAAGTGATAGCCTGGAAAAATTTTAAGCCCCCATAAACCCTGACAACACTGCTGTCTATACAAAACTGTTCACATAAACTCTATAAAAGCATATTAATAGCTGCAAAGAGGCAAGTTTACCCACCAGAGAGAAGTACAGTACTGACTCAAAAAACAAGCCACCCTGGTGGAATCACAAAATCAGTAGGGTGTATAACGGAAGGAAGACAATCATGGAAAAAAAATATGAGGTGCAGCACCCAGCAGGATAATAAAAAAACTCTCATCAAACTAAACAAACAACTCAGTGGACAAATAATGAACCAATAGAGGACAGGATAATCGTAGAGAGCATAAGAGTAAGTAGTGCTTATGGTTTAATAGTGCTAACTTGTAGGATTACTTAATTGGACCAGTGAAGGGTCTTAGAATGAGAATATGGTGTTTAAATTGAGAGATAGAGCAGTTCTAAGGTAAAAAGTGAAGAGCAGACTTTGTGGAGCCAGGAATAGTTTAAACCCAATTAGGCGGCGCTGCCCGCTGTTGCGCTATGCTCAAAACGCGCATAACCACGCAAAACTGCACGAAAGAGAGTTTTAAGAGAGGAAGATGAAGGAGTTTTGGAATTGACCCAAAATGGCCAATTAAACTACAGTTTCAAGTCAGTAACCACTCCCACAGGGGCAGGCAGGCTGCTCAATGTTTTTCACTGCCACTGATCAATAGAGAGACTTCCCTTTAGCCCAAGCAAAAAATGGCCTCATAGAAACTTACAAACAGTTCAAGAACAGCAAGCCTGTAACTGAAATTTTTTAAATCTCAGAAAAGTGGGAAAAAAGCAAGAATGTTTTTGTTTTTTTGTTTTTTTCAGAGATAGCAGAGGTTCACAAGTATCAACAAGTTATAACAGTGCAGTAAATGACCCCACACAAGAGTGCTAGGCCAAAGACAGATAAAATGCAAGTTTTGAGAAAAAAAAACGATTTTAAAAATAAGTGCAGACAGGAAATTCAGTAAACAGCCCTTACACTCCAATCTCAAGAAAAAGACAAATCAGTTAAGTGTTTCTATAGTATGACACGATCATGCTAGGGAGTTAAACCTGTATGTACTGGCCAGCAAATGACAGTGGCAGAATAAAAAAAAAAACAGATTTATTTCTGCCTGCTGTCTGTGCCAGTAATGTGTCCCTGACGTTTTGCAACATTACAGAATGTCTTACACTGTCTTTCTGACAGCATTTGATTTACAGCTTTGAAAGCTGGTAGAACACAGTTTTTTTTTATATTTTAACTAGTGGTACAAGAAGTAGGTAAAGCTCCCATGTATTATAAAGAATTTTGATTGGGAATCTGATCATGACCTTTATTATGTTTTCTCGAAATGGATGCCAAGATTCACCACAAAAGCTTCACTTCCGAGGTGAGGTGAATTTTTTGGCATCCATGTTTCCAAAATTTAATAAGCCGGTTATGATTAGTGACCCACTCATAATCCTCTTTGTTAAACACCCTTAAGTGCTATTATGACTGTGTCTCATATTAGGGATGTGCTTAAAATGTTTATCTTTTTCCCAATATCAGAATATAATCATGGTACTTCATGCACTTCATTAAACTAATTCAAAACATAATTGAAGTTAGAGTATTTAACAGTGAATGCAACAGTAAGCCTTCTTAAATATGAGACCAACTAAATCCACTGTACAAATCTGCAACAGCTTTTACATTATTTCTGCAAATGTCCCTAAATTCCATATGTCTTCCCATGAAGTAACGACACACAAAATAAACCTTTGCCTGTCCTAGCTTAAACTGTGTTTAGAACTCACTATACTATTTAACACACACACACACACACACACACACACACACACACACACACACACACACACACACACACACACATATATATAGGTTTATCAATTGCTTAAAAATATTATAAAACACAGCCCACAACTTGTTGATGAAGTTTTAACAAAAAAAGTTTATTTAGTAGTGGTATAAACATCTATCTTCAAGTCCCCATTACCCTTGTGCAACCCCTTTTATAGTTTCTAATTTCTTATTAGTTCCTCTGATCAGGATTTGAATATGACATCCTTGTTAGTTCTCTGGTCTGACTCACTGACTCATACTTTAATTTGCATCATAAATGTTGTGTCCTACAGCACTTCCCAGGGTTTTCAACTGATCAATAAAAATGTTGAATTCTTTATAAAACCTATTTTTTACAGAAACAGCAGAATCCGATCATCTGGTCTATTAATCAGTCACATGTACTTTAGATAAAATAGTCAAATTCTTTAACTGCTGAAGTATCTTCTTAAGATTTTTCAAATGTTTCTACCATGTTAAGATTTTCTAATCAACAGTAAGGACATAATATTCATTATCTTTCTCTGAATATCCTGGGACTATGCTAGCTGGCCTGCATAAGTGAAATTTAAAATTGAAAGTTCACAAAATGATTGGGTAAATAACAATACAAGCATACCTCAAATGCTTTGAAAACTAACATACGTCTAAAACAGTTACTTATGCTACCATTATTTGCAGTCCACAGTAGCATTTATTATTTATTTATTTACTGGCATTTGATTACCAGGAAAGTCCAATGGGTAGAAGCCCATTTTCAGCAGAAGCCCAGGGAGAAAAGCTACAAATTATTACAAAACATTTTAAAAATAAAACAAAAAAATGTTGCAGTTTAAATAATTATAAAAAAATTAGACATAATATAAAAACATTGGGTATGAATCGATAGAAGTTATATGACAACCATTTAATATTTAGACAAATGTTAGACAATTTGTAGACAAAGTAAAGGTAAGTTAGTCTAATACAAGCAGAAATTGCAATATAAAGTGAGGGAAAAGCAGGCTTATTTTATATTTACAGAGAAAGGCAGGGAAGAGATTTTGATAGAAGTAACGAAATAAGTGAAGAAGGGAGAGTAAGAGAATGAGAAGGTACTTGTTTGCATTTAGGTATATAGTTTATCCTGGTTTTATTTATGTATTTACTTATTTAACATTTGTTGACCGGGCTAGTCTAAGTGGATATATGTCCATTTTCAGTAGAGGCCCAGGGAGAAAAGCTCCGAAAGAACAGACAATTTAAAACAAATCAAAGGTATTAGGCATATATGGACAAGAAGAAATACATAATAATTTACAAATGTTAACAATACAGCTAAAATAAAAGAAAAACCTCATTCCTTTAATTCTATACAAAAAAATTATTTTTTTTTTTTTGTTTTTAAGAGAGAGAGTAGTAGTGGAACAAAAAGACAATAGGAAAGAGGAGAGAGAAATACAGAGAGGTTTGGTAAAAGTAAGGTAAGAAGGAGAAGTAAAATCTAATATGAAAAGCAAGGAGAAGGTAGTTCAAAGTAACATGCTAAGTGGCCTAAGGAATGAGAAGAGAGTAGGGAGGATAAGCATAGGAAGAGAGAATGTAGTGTTGTAAAGGAGGAGAGATTTTAGTCAGGGTTGCTGCATGGACAGAACCAGTGGTTAGTAAGATGAAGTTTGAGTTTCTTTTTGAAGAGTGAGGAAGAGGAGATCATAGTGAGGTCCTTAGGAAGAAGGTTCCAGCTTTTCCCCACTGTATAGGAGAAAAGTTTTGAGCAAGAACAGAGCCGGATTTTAGCTAGGAAGTTTTTCAGAGTGGTTTTGAAAGATAATAGGGAGGACAATTACTTGATTGATACAAGTAAGGAGTTCACAGCCTTGGCAGCCTTGTACAAGTACAGATATATAGTATATATATATATATATATATATATATATATATATATATATATATATATATATATATATATATATATATATATATATATATATATATATATATATATATATATATATATATATATATATATATATATATATATATATATATATATATATATATATATATATATATATATAGTATAGTACATATAGTACAGACCCAGCATAATTTTTCCATACACCTTTATTGAATTATTGTCGCCAGACACAGGCAAATTCACATTCAGATAAAAGTAATCAAACTATATTAACATAACAAACATTATATTTTACTTATAATGCTATATATCATATAACCTAAGCAATACTACATAAATTATTGAATGTTTGTGTTTTTTTTAAACAATAAACATCTTTTTTTAAACCATCACTTACTACACAGGCAATCGTACATTTATATTTTATTTTATTTTTTATTTATTTTACATTTGTTGACCAGGAAAGTCCAGCTGGAAACATATCCATTTCCAGCGGACGCCCAGGGAGAAAAGCTCCATTTTACATACAATGCAGTAACATACAATACAGGCATATTAAGACTAGTAGGTATAAACAGTAGTATGTTTTCACACTTCCTAGTACATTTTGTACATAGTAGATTTATAAATTCTGAGCAAGCATTTGTTTAGCATTTATAGATAAAATATTTTGCAATTATGCTTTCGAATGGTCACATTAGAATTAGAAACTTGGTGGGAAAAATTGTTGCTTGTATCTTTGTCTTTACCCAGGGGTGTTACAGGAGCATAGCCGGTTGTTTGAAAGGTGGCTATTTAGGATTTTTTTTAATTGGTAGTGGAGGTATTGGATGTGAGAGTGGCTGGTAGAGAGTTCCAGAGTTTGGAGATGTAATAGCTAAAGAGAGATTTCCCTGCTTCGTTTTTATATTTGGTGACTTCTAGAAGGTTAATGGTGCTAGATCTCAAAGTTCTTGTTGTGGTGTGAGGTCATATAAGATGTTGGATGGCTGTGATGTTGTCTGGGTAGTAGTAGTATAGCTTATGTGCTAGTGACAGTTGATTGAGTTGAAGTAGTAGAGGGAGTTCTAACCAGTTCAGTTTTTTGAGGGTGGTGCAGTGATGTGTTCTATATGTAGATTCTGTAGCAAATCTAGCTATCTTAATGTAGCAGGATTCTAGCTTGTTTAGGTCAGATTTACGAAGGTTGGTTAGTACTGGGGATGTGTAGAGGAGGGTGAATAACAGATGTGTTCTGGCTATAGTGGTTCTAGCTTGGTTTGAGAGAAAGTGTTTGTTACAATAGAGCAGGCGTAGTTTTTTGTAGACTTTCTTGATAGTATGGGTGGTATGCAGTTTGAGTCTTAGGTTGTTGTCTATTTCTGCACCTAAAGGTTTGGTGTGGGTAGTTGGGGTGATTACAGTTTTGTTATCAGAGGTGACTGTGAAGTTGTCTGCTGGGAGGGTGTTTATGAGAAGAAAAGAGTAGTAGTTTTGTTTTATTTGGGTTAAGAATAAGCTGATCTTTAGTGAACCAGGTTTTAGCTAGTGAGAAATCCTTTTGTGTTTGTGGGTGAAGGAGGGCTAGAGTGGGGGCTGCACATATGATAGTGGTATCATCTGCATATTGAATAACTGAGGCCTTGGGGTGGAGGATGGGAGTTGATTGGTGAATAGAGTTGGTTTTGCCATTTTACTGCCTGATGCTGACCCGATAGATAGCTCTTAAACCATGAGATGGAGGAGGCACTGAGGTTTAGGGTAGAGAGTGAGTTGAGGAGTCTATTGTAGTTTATCATATCGAAAGCTTTAGATGAGTCTAAAAATATGGCCAAGACAAGTTGTCCATGATTTTATGGTAATTAATGGTGTTAGTGAATGATATAAGTGCAGTGGCTGTACTGTGGAAGGGTTTAAAGCCATGCTGGTTTTTAGATAGCAGTTTGTTTTCTAGGAGGTAGTTCATAAGTTGAGTGTGTATGACCCTTTCTAGGATTTTTAGATATGGGTGGTAAGATAGCAATGGGGCAATAGTTATTGAGTTCAAAGGAGTTGCCTCCTTTGTGTAGCGGTCTTATATGGGAGGTTTTCCATAGTTGGGGTACTTTGCACTCTGTAATAGATCTGTTAATGAGAATAGTCACAGGATAGGCTATGGCTGTTGCTGCTATTTGGAGATATTCTATGGATAGGTTGTCCACAGCCAGGGTGGTGGGTTTGAGTTTTTGAAGGAGTTTTAGGATGGTTTTGCTAGATATTGGCTGAAAGATAAAGTGGGAGCTGCTAACTTGTGTTTCCATTATGGTTGGTGCGTCTGTTGAGGTTGGGTGAGTGGAGTTGATTTGGTTATAAGCTAGGGCCTGGATTGCCTCAGTAAAGTATTTGTTAAACTGTGTGGGGATGTTATCAAGGTTGTTCCTGGTTTTGGGTGTGGGGACAGTAGTTTCCCCAGGCTGCAATACAGAGTTGACTGTATCTCAGAATTTTTGGGGGGTTTTGGCATGTTTTTCTTATAGATTTTGTTAATAGGTGATTTTGTCTATTTTGATGAGTTTCATGGCCTTGTTGTGCAGCTCTAAATATTTTTATTTTGCTATTTGGGCTTTGCTTTTGTGATATTGATCCCACACATTGTTCCTTTCTTTGAGAATAGTTTTGGTGGGTTTAGTTAAACAGGGGGCATATGTAGCTTTTATTCTAGTGGTTCAGGGGGCCATGTTGGTTCACTGTGTTTAGGAAGGTTGAACTGAAGTGTTGCACTGGATCATCTAGTGGTAGCTGTTTTAAAGAGGTCCAGTCACAACTTTAGGTCATTGTTAAAGGCACTAGAGTTAACATTCATTTTGCTCCTGACTTCTTTATGTGTTACTTGGCTTATATGTGGAGTTTTGGTTCTTAGTAGATATGTTGATTGGTGGTCGCTGAGAATGTCTGGAAGACATCCAGCTTGGGCTGCAAAGGATGGGTGGGATGTAAGTATCCAGTCCAGTATGGACTGGTGTTTGGTTCTTTAGTCATTTCTGGTAGGGGATGTAATGACTTGGGAAAAAACCCATGGAGGTTAATGTGGGTGACTGGATTTTGGCTAGAACAGCTGAGCCAATCTATGTTAAAATCACCTAATATGATGCTTTCTTGAGGTAGGGAGCTTGTGACCCATTCTAGTAGGTTTTCCATAATTGTAATATTGTTTCCAGGGGAATGTAGCCTCCTATGATATTAATATTTTTTGGGGGTTCAATTTAAACATGACAAGAATGAGTTTGGCATTATTGCTGTCTAGGATGGTAGTATCAAGTTGTTCAAGGATAAGGTGGTTCTTGTACATTATAACTCCCCCTCCCCTTTTTCTTATTCTGTCCTTGTGGTAAATATTATACCCAGGAGCTGTAATTTTGTTATTGTGAATTCTGGGCTTTAGCCAGGTCTCGGTCAGTAGGAGAATGTCTGGTTTATGCAGCGCTAGTAGGGCATGTAGGTCATTGACCTTATTGAGGATACTTCTCATATTTAGTTTGAGAATGAGTAGAGAAGTTTTTTGCCTGTGGAGTAGGGAATAGATTATACTGGGGTTTGGGGTGCTTGTTGTGGCTGCACCTTGGTTGGGGTGCATGTCCTCACAACTTGTGAGTTTTTTAAGTATGTATTGGTAGAGCTTGTTGAGTTTTATGATGATTTTACTGTGTATCAGATAAGAATGGGACTTACTACTTGTTGGAAGCAATTTATGTTGCTGATAATCAGTATGGGAGGGTTGGAAGAGGTTTGGAGTAAATAGAACATTTAGTGGGGCTAAAAATACCATTTAGGGATTAGGTCTGTTTGTGGGGGGTAATATTGTGGTGAAGATGAAGATGGACATGATAGCTGGTTAAGGTTGAGAGGAAGAGTAGGATAGATATGGAGACTGAATAGGGAAGAAGTCTTATAATGTATTTGACTGGTAATGGGTGCATGGTTAATTGAATAAAAGAGAGTTGATAGAGTAATTAGATACTGTGGAGAGGTTTATAGTAGATCTGTTATGAGGGCTGATAGGGTAATGGTGTTTGATAGTGTAATAGCGGTGGTTGGAGGAAGCTTGTGGTAATTGGGAGGAGTGGTCTATGGGTGTAAACCAAATTAAAGTGGGGGTGGGTGGGAATGGGGGTAGGGTGAGGGAACAGAGTGAGCCCGCAGGGCAAACAGAGAGGGAAGAACCACGGATGCTTTTCCAAGCAAGTAAGCTCTAGAAACAGTCAGGTTGATGATTTAGAGGTCTGACTGTTTTAGAAAGTTAAAGCTGACACATTTTGGTTTAGCTACTTAGCATTCCCAATTTGAGCTTTTAGTTTAATATGCTGGAGGAGCTCAAAACTGCAGTTTCCAGCTACATCTTGGCAATAGTGGGAGTTGAAGAGATTAGAAGGGCAGTCAAGGAGCAGAAAGGTAGGGATTATATTAACAACTCATGGGATGTGCACGTAACCATAAAACAGGAGGCAGGATATAATTACATTAATGAGTTTTTAAACATACATTAGTTGTAGAAACAGTCAAGGTACACAGGGTTCAGAGTCCTTGCTTGGGAAGTACACTCAGGATACCAGCCAGTTACTGTTGGGTCCTCTGAAGTTTTTTCCTTAATCAGGGCTGTATAACCTCTGCAAAACAAATTAGGCAGAGGTGAGGGAATAGTTCAGAGAAGAGTGAAAAAGATAGACTATGTTGGAGAACACTGTTTTGACAGTGTACAAGAAACTCCTTTCTATTAACAGATAGAATTTGGAAGGCTTTTATGGTAACAAAGTTTTAGGTAAATATAGTAAATAACAGGAATTGGAGAATTGTTGGTAATGTGGGCTGGGTGAGAAAGTGCAGTGGTAGTCAGGTGCAGGTCTTCTGGGAGAGAGTGTAGATGGTAAGGTAAAGAGAGAAAAGGTAATATTACTGGCCAAAGTAAGGATAGAAGGTTGCAGATTTAAAAGCAGTACTGAAGTAGTCAGGCAATGTTAGAGGTTAATTGTATAGTCATATAGGAGTTGTAGCCATGAGGAAACACTTAATGACCTTTGAAAGTTAAATTCTCTAAAAGCTTCAACAGGAATTTTACAGCTTAACAGTTGTTATCTCTACACCTTTAAGAATTCGTAATTAAATGTTATACTAATAAAATTATGTAGTTAAACACTTTATCAATAAAATCAGGAATTTCTCAACTCAGCAATTAATTATGGTTCCTCACTAAAGTCCTTCTTAGCGATTATAGCATACAGTAAACGCTGTATTACTCTTATTGGCTAAGCACTGTCATAGCTCATTGTAGATAGTTAAACACTATATCAATAATATAGTTAAACACTATAGTAATAATATCAGGAATTTCCCAGTTCAGCAGTTATTTATGGTTCCACACTTGTCTTTCTTAGCGATTGTAGCATGCAGTAAATGCTGTGTTACTCTTTTTTAGCTAAGCACAGACATATCTCAACTGTAATAACAAACAAGAATGTCTTCAGTCCTCAGTAATTATTGCTACATGTTTAAAGTTTATGCAGTTGGTTTTAGAATCAGCTGAGCATTCTGTTTCATGCATATGTGATATGATAAATGGCTTCCTAAAAAGGCAGTTCCTCTGTGCTAGGAACTCACATGGTAGTTTTGTGCAATACACTTTAAGTGTTTACTCAAGATATATACAACAGAGTGTATTAGTTGGCTAATCTATTAATCTCAACTAAATATAGCATTTAGACAAAGCAGTACAAACAATATTATAAATGCGATGGCAAGTACAGCAGTTAGATAACATGGGATGTCACCACGAATGGAGATTTCAGTCCGCAGTTAAGGTGGAACAACACTGAATAACTATCCATTACTTTTTTACAACACTTTACAATAAAATGATTTTTGTTACTTATTTACGTCTTTTGCACATCCGCGGTGAGTGGTCAGGTGCTTAGATGGGGGTAGAGGGAGTGAAAATGGCGTATGGAGCCACACAAGAAGTTTAAATGCTGCAAAGGCTCATGGGAGCTTCTTGGTCCTATGCAAAGCCTGAAGCCATGGGAGACAAGAGTTTGCTTAACCAGAACCACGGACACTTTCCAAGCAAGTATGCTCTAGAAACAATAAGTCAGATTGGTGATTTAGAGGTCTGACTGTTTTAGAAAATTAAAGCTGACACTTTTTGGTTTAGCTACTTAGCATTCCCAATTTGGGCTTTTAGTTTAATATGCTGGAGGTGATAGAAACTGCATTTTCCAGCTAAATCTTGGCAATAGTGGGAGTTTATGTGATTAGAAGGGCAGTCAGAGAGCAGAAAGGTAGGGGTTATAGTAACAACTCTTGGGATATGCAAGTAACCATAAAACAGGAGGCAGGATGTAATTACGTTAATGAGTTTTTAAACATACATTAGTTGTAGAAACAGTGCAGGTACACAGGGCTCAGAGTCCTTGCTTGGAGAGTACACTCAGGGTACCAGCCAATTACTGTGTGTCCTCTGCAGTTTTTCCTTAATCAGGGCTGTATAACCTATTCGTTGTAGAAACAGTCCACGTACACAGGGTTCAGAGTCCTTGCTTGCGGACTACACTCAGGGTACCAGCCAGTTACTGTTGGGTCCTCCGCAGTTTTTCCTTAATCAGGGCTGTATAACCTATTAGTTGTAGAAACAGTCCAGGTACACAGGGTTCAGAATCCTTGCTTGGGGAGTACACTCAGGGTACCAGGTAGTTACTGTTGGGTCCTCTGCAGTTTTTCCTTAATCAGGGCTGTATAACCAATTAGTTGTAGAAACAGTCCAGGTACACAGGGTTCAGAGTCCTTGCTTGGGGAGTACACTCAGGATACCATCCAGTTACTGTTGCATCCTCTGCAGTTTTTCCTTAATCAGGGCTGTATAACCTCTATTTATGGCTTTTGCACATCCACAGTGAGCATTTAGGTGTTTAGATGAGGGTAGAGGGAGTGAAAATCTATATAAATTTATATAAATAAAAAGACTATACTGACACAATCCTAGTTGCAAGCATTTTACATCACAAACCATGCTGACACTCTCCCAATTGCAAACATTATACATCACCTATAGTCTATTCAATCTTTATTATTCAAACATTACATAGTTCTTTTATGTCCTGCCACCTTTTAGACCTCATGGCTCCCTTGTATGTATTTTCCTACAATTCCTATTTTTTCCTATGTAGTTTGCGCCTACCCTTTTCTAAAGATCTCAATTCCAGTTGTTTTATCTTTGTTAGCATATTCACTACTTCCAATATAGCTGGATTTGATTTTGATTTCTATTTTCTAGTAATTGTTTTTTTGGCAGCCACCATTATTATACACAACAAGGCCCCAGCCACCATTATTAGACACAGCAAGGCCTTACCATGACTAGGCAATTTCAGTTCTGTATGAAAGCTCAGAAAAGTCATCTCTCTCATCAGAACAATCTGCCCACCCAGCATCTCCAACAGTAAATTATCTCAAATTATAGCATGCTCGCTTTGCATGCTAGAGGTAGCGTGATTGGGTTCCTGTTGAATTGTCGGAAGCTTAGGTTGTCGAATGCTTAATCACTGACACCTAAACATCAACAGCTTACAATAGTAAATGGCCACAGGGTTCCTAGTGAATTGTCGACAGCTTAGGTTGTCGAATGCTTAATCATTGACACCTAAACATCAAAAGCTTACAATAGCAAATAGCCACATCATTGAATTCTTTCCTCAGGAAATAATTTGCATGGCCGTTATCAGGTATTTGCCCTTTCCCCAATGTAGAGTGATCTCGGAGTTAGTATATTTACTTAGGGGGGTGTGGGGGGCACAGCCCCCCACAATGGTTGGCTGTGTTTGTGTATTTTGTTTACAGATGGCCACCCGAATTCTTTCCTGAGGAAAGAATTCGAAGTTGCCGCCATTTGCTATTGTTAGCTTTCAACGCTTAGGTGTCAATGTTTTAGGATTTGACAACCTAAGCTGTCGATGTTATGATATAGACGTGAGCGATCAATACCCTCATTCTCCATACTTTAGAGCTAGGAACTAAACTTTCTATTTAAGGGGTAAAATAAAACATTTCAAAGCTTTGCTGGAAAAGCTCACCCAGGCTCTGCCACAACTTGCTGTGAGAAAAAGGATAGTTTGTTTTTGCTTTCCTTATTTTGTATTACTTTATTGCCTTCTTTTATTTTGTATACTGTCATTTGTTTTCTTTACACTGAGTTTTACTGGCATTCTACTTTTAATTGCATATTAAAACTAGGAAAGAGACAACAGTTGTGTCTGTTGTGAGTCACACAGAAATGAGGTTTTTACCATCTTCCCACCCTGGTGTTATTGTGTTCTTAATCTTAACTGTCTTTCTAGGTGCTGCCCCTTATTTTAATTTGACTATATCTATATATCTCCTTCCCTCTCCCCTTTTATTGGCTGTGGTGAGTAAGCACAAAATAATAATTTTGTGAAATCACTCCCCTTTAAATTTATTGGCCATCCAGCTATATTCCATAGAACCAGAATACAAAGTGCCAACCCCCTTTCAGTCTCTCTTGCTCTTTTTAAATTAGTGGCTCTCCACTTAATCAGATAAAGCTCAAGTTACCGCCTCTTTCATATCTAACGACTTAGTGCACACTGCAGTGCATAGGATATTAACCCATTGTTTTTCCATCTTACTTTTTAAATCTGACCAACAGTTATTGCAGAGCCCACTTTCTGCCTCTCAGTAGTCATCTTGAGATTAGTGCTTCTGTTTTCTCCTGGTGAGAGAAGGAGCACAGATACATTATTTCTTGGAGACTGCTGATTACTGGAAAGCCTAATAACTGCTTCATAGGTGACATCTTGGAATTTATGCTTATATTCTGCTCCTGGTCAGAGAAGGAGCAGAGTGCATAGATTCCTGACTGTTTCTGGTTGGGGAATGAGTGTCTGTGTTTGATCTTCCTGATTAGTCTGGTTGCTATTCAAGGCATCTACCAGGAAAAGGCTACAGCAAGCCTACATACCCTTGCATCACCTGGGACAAGACTGTGAATCACCAAACATGATGTGGCTTGCTTCTCATCTTGGGATTGGTGCTAATGTTTTACTTCTGGTGAGGGAATAAGCAAAGGAACATTGTATCCCAGCAGAGTGAAGCTGTGGTGAGATCAGCACCAGTAGTAGCCAGACAATAGCCATTCATGTGACTCCCCTCTTTTCATCATTCTCAAGCTCATGCTTTGTTTTCAGTATGTACTGCTTGATTTGTTACTGACTTCAGAATATCTGCATAAATCCTTCATCCTTAACCTTCTAGGGTCAACTTAATAGTTTCCCCTCAAGTGTTTGCCTGTACCCTCTATATACACAGACACCTTGAATGATACTTCTTCTGTAAAAGCACAGTAGAATTTTTACCAATACCTACATGCACGCAGGACAACTAGTCTGTAGTTATAAGCACTGTCCCCACAGTTGCAAATCGGATATTCCTGACATTGCTTTATATTCCCACTCCATCTGTCTAATCAATAAAAAAGGGTCTATTCTCATGGATAAAAACTTTCCCATTATCTCTGTAACCAACTTGGTAGATATGAGCATCCTTAGGCAATGTAGAAATTGCCTCTTCTTTACTGACAGCCAGTTAATTCTCAAACAAACTGATATGGTGTGTGAGAGTTGTATTTACACAATGTTACTAGAGGCAAAGCTCTCAAATAAAAGTACTCCTAATATCAATAAGGTTATCAGTAGTACACATGCTGCACCCATCACACACAATTCAAAGCAGACATATAGACCCACATATGCTGAGGCAGTTAAATGTAACCACCCTAAACTCCAAAGACCTCCTAGAAAAGTACACAAAACAAATAATCTCAGCAGCACTGAAAGCATTCTTTCAAAACAACACCCACATCAACACATGCAGCCACATCTCGTGGAGCCTCTACTTCTAAGCCCATAATTCAAGCCATCACACAATGCAACATTCTGGTCATTGGTGATTCCATCATGAGGCACATCAACGTTTCTCTCACCATGCTGAGTAAGGAGAAAGTCATGGTCAGTTGCTTATCAAGGGGCTAGGCTCCACCATATTATGCATGTACTCAGGTCATTGGACACATGTACCAAGTAGGACTCAGTCATAGTTCATGTGGGTGCAAATAACCTGAGACTTAACTCCCTAGATTATATGAAAAGAGACATGACAGAGCTTGGAATGTGTGTCCCAGGCTGGTATGAGCCTAACATTGAGCAGCATTTTACCTTCTCTAAGGATGATGCCACAATATGAACAAAAGATGACTGGCTTTAAACATTGGCTTACTTTCTGGTGCCATTCTAACGGGGTGCAATATTTGTCAGCATGGCAGGAGATTGTCAACAGACCATCCTGCTTTGCTTGGTCTCCCCCACTAGGCTTTTGAATATTAGCTAAAACACTGTCCTCATCTATACTCCCATTTTTAGGCAATGCCAAACTGAAAGGTCTTCTGACATAGCAAAACAAAACCAAGAAAATCTAAAGGCATTACTGCTCAATGCTAGTAGTCTAAACAAGAAACTCCACTCTCTAGAAGCTGTCTTCAACCTAGAGAATGCCGATGTCATGTGGTCAATGAGACATGTTTTAAAGCTGCAGATAGCACACTGGCAGTGCAAGGTTATAATGCCATCTACACATTTAGACCAGCTACTTCACTGTAAGGATGTAAGGTGGAGGTACCTTGGTTTACTTCAAAAATAAATATACATCAAGGCTGGTCAAACATAGGTTCATAGGTTCATAGGTAGGTACTAGGCTATCGGCCCAAGGGCCTACTTAAGCTTAGCTAGCAAGGTTCCATAGCTTACACCATCCAAGAAAGTTATTTTCCTGTGCCACGGTCCAGCAGAGACACAGAAGTGATCCCCAGGATGTATATCATATTTCCCATCCACTCATCAAGATTTTTCTTGAAGAGTGCTAATGAAGAACTTTGCTTGACATAGATGGGTAGCTTCTTCCAGAGTATAGGAAGTGTCTGGGATAGGAATCTATCCCTCCAGTGTGGCCTGTTTATTGTGGTGACAAGGTTTAGGTCCCTAGAGTGTGTAGCTTGGAGGGATTGGGATTTCTTTAGGTGCAGCATGTCCAACAGCTCTGGGTTTGACATAGCTTTATATGTTAGGCAGAGATCACCTCTGAGTAGGCGATATGCTACGGAGTAAAGCTGGAGTTTTTTGAGGCGGTCAGTATAGGGCATTTGTTTGAGGCCAGTAATCCTCTTTGTGAGGTACTTCTGTGGCCTTTCCAGCTGCTGCAGATGTCTTGTGAGGTACATTCCAAAAGGGGTGCTGTACACTACAATGGGTCTAATGAGTGACGAGTAGAGGGGAACAATGACCTCTTTTTTCCTGGATGAGAACCCTTTTATGATGAGGTGTGCCATGTAGAAGGACTTCCTGACTACTGTGGCGATGTGACTATCAAAGGTGAGACTACTGTCCACCTGGGTCCCAAGGTCTCTTATCACGCATTCGGTGTTAGGTAAATTGCTGCCTATGCAGTAGTTCATGGGTACAGAGTTTTTACCAAAGGGGATGAGACTGCACATTTTGGCATTGAGCTTGAGGCCATGGCTCTGACACCAGGCATCTGCCTCAGTGAGGCCCTTCTTTAGGATGTCCACATCATTTGGGACTTGACTATGGCTCCTAGTTAGCAGTCATCTGTGAACTTCATTAGCCAGAGGCCTTCTGTGTTAGCCTGTACTTCAGAGAAGTAGATACCAAACAGGAGAGGTCCCAGGACGGAACCCTGTGGTACTCCACTTGTCACTGCTTTGAGGTCAGATTTGGAGACTGCAACTTTTACAGTGTGGGTTCTGTCAGTGAGCCAGTTGGCAACCCATGTTGTGATGTAGGGATTTATACCTATTTTAGTGAGTTTAGCTATAATTCCATAATGGGGGATGGTGTTGAAAGCCTTGGCGAGGTCAAGATAGGCTGTGTGAACCACCTTACCCTCATCCACGGCTTTGGTGACTGCCTCAAAGAAGTTGATCATGACAATGTACTTGAGCTACTCCATGTTCAAGTCACCATAGGCAAAATCTAATACCACTTTCCTGGAAGCTATAGGTTTCTCTCTATGACCCAGGAAGCTTGTACTATGTATTTAAACTTATTGGAAACACTCACCATCCAATCCAATCCCATATTCATGGGCAACTTTAATTACCACACTATTAACTGGGAATCCTATACAGCACCAAACATACAGACACAGAAATTCTTGAATTTTGTAAAAACAAACTCCCTGGACCAGATTGTCAATACCCCAACAAGGGGTGCAACCATACTGGATCTGGTCCTCACTAATATGGGAGCATGCTGCACACCCACTAGTGTAATGTCTTTCCTGGTATTGTCAGACCACAAAATGGCCTCCTTTGAAGTAAAACTAAAGTCTGGACCCCCAGCTAACCCTGGAATATTCAAGAACTACTCTAAGGCTAATTTTCTGCTATTAAGTGATAGCCTGGAAAAATTTTAAGCCCCCATAAACCCTGACAACACTGCTGTCTATACAAAACTGTTCACATAAACTCTATAAAAGCATATTAATAGCTGCAAAGAGGCAAGTTTACCCACCAGAGAGAAGTACAGTACTGACTCAAAAAACAAGCCACCCTGGTGGAATCACAAAATCAGTAGGGTGTATAACGGAAGGAAGACAATCATGGAAAAAAATATGAGGTGCAGCACCCAGCAGGATAATAAAAAAACTCTCATCAAACTAAACAAACAACTCAGTGGACAAATAAAGTGTACCAAAGCCAAATGTGAGGTAAATTTGGCATCCCAAGCCAAGGACAACCACAAGGCATTCTTTAGCTATGTCTGCAGCCTCAAGGCAATATGTGATTGTGTTTATAGCTCATTGTAAATGCAGCCACCTACACTGAGCCAGAAGATATAGCAAACCTATTGGCCGACAGATTCAGCTCTAATGTTACCTCTCTCTCCCCCTCAACCTTCACTCAGGAAATACAATCAAATCTAACTCCTCCTGCAATCACTAGGCAACAGGTCCTTAATGTTTTCTCTAAGGCCAATAAAACAGCATCAGTGGGCCCAGACAATATCCCAGGATGCCTTCTAAATAGCATGAAACATGATCAATCAGACCCTTTGGAATTGCTACCTAATTGTAGCCTCCAAATAGGCTTCATGCCTCATTAATGGAGAACAGCAACAGTTCCTCTGCACAAAGGTGGATCATCTACAAACCCTGGAAACTACAGACCCATAAGTCTCACTAGCATTATATGCAAAACCATGGAAAGAATTATCATAGAAATGATCAATAATGATATAGCAAACCTCCAGACACTGGACCCAACCCAGTTTGGTTTTGTCAAGGGCAGATCAAGCCTACTGAATGTGGTATACTTCTTTGAGAAGATCACCAAAGCAATGGATGAGTACAAAATGGTTCACACTGCCTACCTTGAACTGGCAAAGGCATTTGACACAATACCCCATTTGGCATGCATTAACCATCTCAAGAGGTTAGGTACAAACCAGTATGTTACCCAGTGGATAGCCAACTGGGTCCTAGATAGGACCCAGGAATTTAAAATTGGGGAGTCCACCTCTACAAACAGGCCAGTCGCAAGTTAAGGCCCTCAGAGAGCAGTCCTCGGACCACTTCTTTTGGCATGTACTTCTCTGAAGTCAAGGCCAATATCAATGGTCTGTGGCTGACTAAATTTGCAGATGATTGCAAATTAGGACCAGTCATTGAATCCAACACCAACACAAATGTTCTCCAGGAATGGCTGACACAGACAAACAACTTGTGTCACAGCCATGGACTAATGCCCCCTTTAGTATGTACCTAACTAGGCATATCCAACAACTGGAATGTCCACAGAGGTTCCTCACTTAAAGAATACACAGTATAAGTAAGATGTCCGATGCAGACTGCCTCAAAGCTCTTTCCCTGTATTCTGTCTCTTACAGGCTGTTGAGGGGAGATCTTTGCCTGGCATCCAGGGCATTGTCAGACTACACTCTGATGGACCTTCTGCATATCCACAACACAAACAGTACCAGAATTAGCTGTTTCAAAGATTTAAACCTTGCTTTTGATATAAATAAGACCTGCTGGAGAGACAGGTACATATCTCAGAGACTAATTTGTCTCTGGATCAAGCTCCCCACCCATATGAAGCAGAGTTCCTCCCTAACCCAATTCAAGTGTAACTTGGACAGTTGGATGAGGAACAGGAAATTCATCCCTGGTTTGGCACCTATGTCTCTAATAGACATAGGCAACCTGTAAATGTTTCATATCCCAGACCCCTGATTGTAAATGTTTCATCTCCCAAGCCCAACACTTATCAAGGGTACCAGAACTTGTCAGAGATTTGGGATGCATGGCTATGCTTAAAAAGTTCATTGTGGTTATTAGCCTAGTAAACACCTATGAACCTATGATAGACTTGTAGGCAGACAGGAGATTTTGGTCATTGGATCACAATGACCAACTGCAAAGTTTTTTAGTGCTGGACAGGCAGATGTAAGCTGGATACTTTTATAGGTGGTAAAACACTGTATATATATATATATATATATATATATATATATATATATATATATATATATATATATATATATATATATATTAGTTGATGAGGCAGTTCTAACCAATTCAGGCTTTTTAGTGATAAACAGTGCTGGTTTCTGAAAAGGGTATTTGCTGCAAATTTTGCAATTTTGTTATAGCATTGTTCATGTTTTAATTTTTGTGAAGCCTGGAGGTTAGTAAGGATGGGAGTGCAATAAACAAGTGTAGGGAGGAGCTAAGTAGTGGCAAGTGTAGTTTTAGTTGCATTGGTGAAAAAAGTTTTTGGCTCTGTAAAGCATCCCAAGTTTTTGATGAGATTTTTTTTATGCAATATTGTATATGCCGGTCAAATGTAAGATTACCATCAACTATCACCCATAATAATATATTATGAGAAATTATTTCAATGGCTGTATTATCCAGAAAGAGGACTTTAAATTTTATTTTTTCATAATTGGTTTTCCTGTGTGACCTTTTAAGCATTTAGGAGAACAAAAGTACTAGTTTGGTTGTTTTTGGGGGTGAGCATGAGTTGTGAGTTACAAAGCCATGTTTCAGTGTCTGTTAAAGCATCCTGAGCAATTTTATGGAGGTGTACCATGCTGTCAGATGTGAAAATGAGAGTGGAATCATCTGCATATTGAATTAGGATGGCCTGTTGTGTGGATGTATAGACAGTATTGGTGAAAATGTTAAAGAGGAGGAGACCAAGGATAGTGCCTTGGGTATACCAGTAGTGACTTGGAGGTAAGTAGACCGGGTGGAGTGCCATTTAACTGACTGAAACCTATTGGGCAGGTAGCTTTTGCACCACAGAAATGTGGGCTGAGAGAGACCTAGTGAGGACATTTGAAGTGGACGTTTGCTGTGACAACTGTGTCAAAGGCTTTAGACAAGTCTAGAAGTAAGGAAGAAACCAGTTTCTCATTATCTCATGCTTTATAGACAGTATCCATATAGGGGAGAAGGACAGGGTTAGTACTGTGGGACGGACAGAAGCCATGTCGTGTAAGGGATAGGAGTTCTTCCTGCAGGAGATAGTCTAGCAATTGTTTTTGGATACATTTTTCAGTATTTTGGTGAGGGGAGATAAGATTGTTATATGTTTAAAGTTAGTAATGTCTGTTGAATTTCCTTCTTTGTGCAGAAGGATAAGGTGTGACTTTTCTCAGAGAGAAGGAACATGGGATTCCTAGACTGATGTATTTCTAAGGACTGAGACAGGATAGGCAATGCTATTGGCTGTTATTTTTGGGTACTCACTTGGAATTTCATCAGCTGAAGAAGAGTATGGTTTAAGTTTGTTTAAGAGTACTTTTATATAAGATGTGGGCACAGCTGTTGGGCAGAGTTGTGATTAGATATTAGGAAGACCTTGATTAGAGATGCTATACTATCTATAAAATAATAGTCAAACTGATTTGCAGTTTTGATGGGTGAGTTATCAGGAGAGGGGATGGGGTTGATTTTTTGGCTATAATGTAAATTTTCTTTAATGGATGTCTAAAATATTTTAGGGCTGTGTTTAGTATTATTTTGAAAGTTATTATAGTATATTTTTTGTCTTAATTTATTTGCGTTTTAGTACGATTGCAAAGTATCCTAAAGTTTTCATGATATTTAGGTGGTTTATATTTTTGCCATTCTTTCCATGCTTTTTCTCTATCCTGCATTAGCATTCTACTCTTTTTGGATAGACAAATTGCATTATTTGTCTTTAATCTCTTCCTTGTAGAAGAGTACAAGGCTATTTAAGAAATATAGAAAAGTTGTTATGAATTTATTTACAGCATCATCTAAGGGGAGGATTTTTACTAAGTTGTAGTTAATAGATGATAATGTAGTAATGAACATTTCTGGATTAAACTTGGAAAGGATGCGTATGTTTTATAAATATGCTGTTTAACTGTATGTGTGACAAATCTGGTCATATAAATTGGGAGGTGATCATTGAGAGAGTCTGCCATTATACCTGTGGTGGTGTATTTGCTAGGGACTGATACTAGGATCCAATCTCCTAGGGAATTTGATGTCTTGCTACAATGGTGGGGCTATTAATTAGTTGTGTGAAACCATGTAAATTCATGCTAGATGTAGGAAAATTGGAGTTTATGTCCAAACAACTGACATTCACATCACCTAGTAATATTTTCTCTTGATGTATGTTGCCTTCCAGTATAGCTGTATTGTCATTAGGAGGGATATAAAGGACAGTAAGTAATACATGTTTGTTCATAATTGTTTATTTTGAGGAAAGCAATAAGAAGCTCTGCTGAACTGAATTTTGGTGTTGATGTACTGTAAGGGGAAATGTGGTTGTTGTTGGGAAATATTAAAGCAATACCACCACCTTTCCTCTTTATAGGGTCATTATGGATGATATTAAAGCTAGGACGTATAACGATAGAATCGTTGATACTGGGTTTAAGCCAAGTTTCAGTTACAGGGAGAACATCAGGCTTATGTTGGGTGATCCAGGTGTGCAGTTCAGTAGTTTTATTTCTTATGCTTCTAACATTTATTGCAGCAAAACTTAGATCACCAGGGTTTGGGACTGGCTGTTGATGGGCTAGTGAAGTGAGTGGGAGAGAATTACCTTTGTGTTCATTGTGATAAGTGGGGCCAGGATTAGGGTGTATATATCCTCCTAGAAGGATTTTAGTATATTGGGGCATTATGCATACTTCATTTTGCTAAGGGGATCCCAAAGTTCAACTAATTTCTCAAGGGAAGAGTGAAAGTCAGCAGGGAGCAGGCATAATATTCAGTTGGCCAGGCTGAAATCTGAGTGATCTTACTATTTTGGCTATTTTATACTCTCTCACTCAATCACAGGAAAAGTACAGCTATGGTCTGGGAAGCCGATCTCATAATAGTTCATTTGCTACAAAGCTGTTTGTGCCTGCAACTGGAAGGTTATTGTTCATCCTTATAAACAGTAGATGTCAGCTATTATCCAGTATTTGTTAATGTAGGTAGGAATAAGTCATCTCATGTATAGAATCTGCAAAGTCATACACTGTGTATTGAAACAAGCCCATGTTTCATGATGTTTGATTTTTTTGGCAGAAATAATTAACATGTCATACTTCATGTTGCTTACTTGTAGAGCAGGAAATAAAATGCATTTAATATGGAGCATAAATGCCTGAAACATCTGTTTTCTTCATTATACCATTTTGTCCATAACTCCATATGCAGATGCCTCATTGCCCAGCAGTGCCTGATATATAAAATAAAACACAGTAGAATAAATTCCCTTCTATTAGCAAGTAAAGTTTATTAGCCCCTCCTTTATAAATGAATAATAAATTGCCAGAGTAATGACAATTAACGTTTTGTTGAGAAAACTTAAAAAAAGTTAATTTTAATATCTAGAAAAGTTAAAATGGCAACAGATGGGGCACAATTTGACCTACTGCTGTACCATACTGTTGTTGACAGTATTCCTGCGAACAGTAAAAAAGAAGTCAAACAAATCTGCACTGACTACATTAAAAAGTCAGTCCACTCCATCTTCTGTGTAGTATAAAACAATTCATATAATTGTTTCCTGTTTAATAGCATTCGTGGCATTTTCCTATTTTGTATTACATCAAAGTGTAACTACTCATTATACTGAAGGTGACACAATCAAGTACACCGTGGGATTCAGAAAGACTTACCATGAGTGGTAAGCCTCACTCGTTGCTACTTGTTTTGATTCAGAGATCACCCTACCTTACTAACTTTATATTAGTGAAAGCATCAGCATGGAGGGCAGAACCAATGGCTGTGGTACATGCTAATGGGACAATGCAGGGGAGTGGCTAATACTAATTGGTAATGTGGTCTCCCTCAGAAATGTCAGTGGCTACATATTTGCACTGCTGAGCATGGCTACATAAATTACCATGGTTTGCCGAAAATTGTAGAACTGGCAAAAGACTATGATCACCCACTGAAGGGAAAGAAAGAAACTGCAGTGCAGGTAAATGCAGTGAAGTTTAATGGAAACATAATGGTGTGTGTGTGTGTGTGTGTGTGTGTGTGTGTGTGTGTGTGTGTGTGTGTGTGTGTGTGTGTGTGTGTGTGTGTGTGGACATGTGGAGGAGTGTCTGTGTTAGTGTGTGTGTGTAGGGGGAGTAACTGCACCACTGTGATGCATGGGCTTTCAGATGACACTGCTGCTGCAATTTGATTTGCACAAGTGATAAATCTTGTGATTCACAGACATGTAAATTAGGCTTTATTCATTACAGACCTTTCTCTGAATCACATTCTTCACAAACTCATACTCTTGAGCCAGCCCAGTTTGTTTTCGTCAACTGTAGATCTTGCTTATTAAACCTGATGGATTGAGAATGTCAACAAAGCCCTGAATGAGAGCAAAACAGGACATACTGCCTGTCTTGATTTAGCCAAGGCATTTGACACAATACCCCATTTAGGCATCATAGAGTAACTCTCCCAGCTGTGAATTAACCCATAGATTACAAGATGGGTAGCCAACAAGCTCACCAACAGAATGCACACTATCAAACTTGGGGAGTCCACCTCCACCAGCAGATGAGTTACTGGTGATGTACCACAATGATTTGTGCTGGGTCCTCTACTGTTTGGAATCCATTTCTCTGGAGTCCAGGCGAAGGTAGATGACCTGTGGCTTACCAAGTTTGCAGATGACTGTGAACTGGGCACAATCATAGTCTCCTCCAACAATGTTAACATATTACAGAAAGTGCTGACACAGACACATTGGTGCCAATCTCATGGACTAAAACTTGCAAAACATGCCTCATTATCCCCTTTGGCAAAGAAGTAGCCCCTTCTCATTATATAGATAGCACTCTTCTAAGCACAAACACAGTGGTGTGAGACTTGGGAACATAGGTTGATAGCAATCTAAACTTCGATCACCATTTGTCCATAGTGGTAAGAAATGCAATCTGCATTCTCATAAATAAAGTCATTGCATCCAAGACCAGGGAGGTTATAGCTCCATTGTACTCGACCCTTATCAGACTACTAATTGAGCACAATGCTCCTTTTTGTACGTACCTCACTAGGCACCTGCAGCAACTACAGAGACTACAGAGGTTTCTCACCTAGAGAACTTATGGCCTCCAATACATGACATACATGGAAAGACTGAAAACCCTGTCCCTGTACTCTGTAGCATACAGACTGCTGAAAGGCAACCTGTGCCTGGCCTACAGAGCAGTCTCAGATCCTGCTCTAATGGAATTGCTGCACATCTGCAAATCAGATGGGACAAAAATAACTTGCTCCAGGGATCTTACCCTAGCCTGTGACATTAACAGAACATGATGGAGAGACAGATATATCTGCCAGTGATTATTGGTCATCTGAAATAAGCTCCCACTCCATGTGAAGCAGATCCCCTCAAGAAACCTTATCAGGTGCAACCTTCACAACTGGATGGGTGACCAAAAATTCATCCCAGGGATGGCACCTATGCCCCCCATGGTCAGGGACAGTCAGTGCTGATCACAGAATCTCTCTGCTAATATGGTTAATAAGGGTACTCAGGTTTTTACACAGCTAGGCCTGTAAAGGCTCTAGGTCTATTAGCCTAGTAACCTCCTATGAACCTATGAACAATCTCATATATGGATCTTCCTGCAGTAAGCAGTTTACATGACTGAATTTTAAAGATTATTTGCAAAAAAGCTGTTGTTATCTCTAATGAAATTATTTTTAATGCACAATATTATCTCATTAACATGAAGCTGGAAATTGCAATTTAATAATTTTCTGAGATCATAATATAACTTATTGGTTGTGAAATAATAGCATGACCCAGGGATTTGTGAACCTTTAGTAAATTATGGAAAAAGGAGGACCCTTCTATGACATTACTCTATTATTTTCTGCCTCTTGTGACATTATCAAAACTGGATAATAATTCAGCTTGGGATTTTCCACTAACTTACTACAATTTTTACTGCAATATAATAAAAATAATGCATTTCATTCAAGTGTTTTTTAACTCAGGATATCAACTGCCTCGGCAGTTGCACAAGTGATCATAATAAGCATGGCTGATCACAAAGTGCCAGGTTTGTTTGTGGGAGATCATGGAAAGCAAGGAATGGGAATTTGTGCTTTCCTTATTGTTGTGTTAACTCTTTGTATTCAAATACCATTAAATGCAATCATTTGACAAATACTTAGATTAACACACTGTCAAGTGTTATTTTATAAATGTTATGATACCTCTTTCAAATTAGCAAGCTATTTTTTAACCACAGCAATGCATCCATCTCTAACTCTGACAAATTGTACTCCACATATTTTTCATTCAGCTTGGCTAATAAAGGTGTTCATTTGTTCACTTGCATTTTATAATGTATTTCCGTAAATGAATTTAACAAATGGCAGTATAAAAACTGAGGAAACTGTCAAATGTAAAGATAGCTTATCTGAGGTGTGAGAAGAATCAACCAGTTGTAGAGTTAACTCTTTTTTTATTTATTAAGTCCAACAGTATGTCTGTTAATTGTTGTCCTTTTATCTATTAACAAAATGTAGAATTACAACAGAAACAGTACGTTGCTTCATTTTAAACTGAAAAAAAGGGTAACTAAATTCTGTGCATAAACCTAAAAACCTCTAATTTAAGATATGAGACGGCAAATAAAAGAAAGGTCATCTAGAGGAATGATATGTTTCAATGCGTTAACCACATTATAGGTATTACATTTTTCTTTGCAAGAATCCTTAAGCAGTCACCCTCAGTTTGGTGGGTTTTCCTGAGTAATGTGCTGTTGGAAGCCATATCTGAAATGATGCGACTCCGTCCATTAACTAGTTAGCTGTTATGTTTGCATTTCTTGCTATCCATCTTCAGAGGAGGAATACAGATTAAAAAAAGCTCTGTGTCACTTGCTCTATGTTTACTTTCTGACATGGAATATTAGTTTCACTTGATGATGTTTGAAATTTGAAGTCTTTAATCATCTTTCATATTTCCAGCCAGACTGCTGTCTCAAGGTAAAATCACTCAAATTGTGATGAAGGCTCTTTTTTCTTGTAATTCAAACATTTATAAATATTCTGACAGGACATCCAAATGTGTTTGAAGTGTGTCTCAGGCACAGTCTTTTTCAAAAGAAGATACAATTTCTAATTGTTGTACAGTGACATTGTGCTGTCTACTGTTATGCTCAGAAAGAATCTACAGCCCCTTAGTATGTTCTTAAGCCACACTAATATCGCAGCATTACCAACTCCAAAACTGTAGCATTATTGCTATAACGCTATGATTGCATTCACTTTGGCTTTTTTTAATATAATGGTGATGTAGTTATATGTTTTTCATTGTAATTATCACTCCAGAATGGTTGGAAATTTGGCTTTGTATATAGTCTTAGACTCTAACACTAATTTAAGAAAAGAAATTGAAATTATAGGTAAATATAATGCAGTAATAAATATGGGAGAAACAGAATGAGTGGCAGTTTTCTTTTCTCATTGTGATAATGGGAATCAGCTATTGCATCTGCAATAAATGCGACCTCTAACTTTTATTTCAAGCACAGCAATCTTAAATATGCCGTGTAATTATAGGTTTGATGACTATATGAAACATGTAAAAGTCCTTCAGCATTTACAGCTAGTAAGTCCTCTCATGATCTGCTTACCTGAGACTCGGGCCTACATTAAGTAGGAGAGATAGCCCAGCAGTGCAGGCTATAGTCTTCAAATAGCCAGATTAAGTCAGATACAGAAACAGAAGGATACTTGAAAAATTGTTTGTTTGTGTGGTAGTAATGCTTATGATGGGAATACGTTGAGAAAAATGTTTTATGCTACATTTATAAATCTTGTGTAAGTTGTCATATTTGCTATTTTATAAGTTTTCTATGTCAAAAATTATGCTGTCATATGCACTTGTGACTGTTTTTTTTTTTTGGGGGGGGTAGCACACCACTTGGTTTCTGTTATAGTAGCTTTTTTCTTTTAGTATCACTTCATTTTTCTGCATGGTTAGTTGTTTACTGTGGCCTGAGTTCTGAATGTTATCATGTTATGACTGCATCATGCTGCTTTTTGCATGAAAAGCCATTCCATTAGGAAGGAAAACAGCATGTCAGTCAGTTGTTTTCCTCGCTTAGCAATTATGTGAAATGAATAGATGTCAGGGAAAGATTGAACTACATATTGGCACAGTGTAGGAAGAAAGCTAATAACATGATCTCCCATGCCCGAATTAAAGCCCAACAGAATGTTATTGCTCTTAGCGACACTGATGGGGGTTGCTCCACAGACCAAAACCTGATACCTAATGGCCAGTTTTTAATATCCTTTCATAGGGATGACTTTGTAGGCATTAAGAATGGCACAGGCACAATTCAAGGTGACATGGATACTGGTAGCTTGGACATTATTTGTAGCTGCTAAAATAAACCAGTATCATTAACTGGCAGCATGACAGTGAGACAGTTACCCAGGTTGTGGTCAGATACCACTGTAACTGCCTCTCTAATAGATACATCAGGATTACAATTGTCAAGGAACAAAATGACACATCTGATGGTCTGTATGTATGTAGGGTCCAAGGCAGGGCAGCAGACTGATGTAATATGGCAGTGAATGATGATGCCTTTATTCTCATACTTATGTCAGAGCCTGGGGTCTCTGGCACAGAGTTGAAAAGTTTATGGGCAAAATTTCCACCTGCATAGCAGGTTAATAACTTAGCAGGTCCAATGCTGATCCACAGATAATGCACCATGGACACATGCCCTCAACAGAGAGGTGAACTTCCTCAAAAGCCCAGCACATTATTAGCTTTACATGTGGAACCACGGGAAAAGCACACAGCAATGATGGATGTTAGAATACAGTGTGTATGGCCTGTCCACAAGGGTGGTCAATGAAGTCCATGGTCATAGCTGGCACCAAGACACATCAAGCATTATCTGCACAGCAAGAAGTATGATAGGGCATTGTCCAGACAGAGATTACTGCTACTATGAGTCATACAGAGATGGTGAAAGTACTGCAAGTTATACATGAGGATTTCTTTCAGCAGTTTCACCCGTCCATGGAAATGATGGAGACAGTGCCACAATGTGCCTCTTCCTGAGCATTATTGCTCACACAGCATCTATGCCAACAACTTCCCCCACATTCATGAGGTGTCATAAGGCACAGATAGCAGTCACACCCATGTCAGAATGAGGTTGACACTGCATGCATGAAAGTCATATTGGACATCCAGCATGGGTGGCACAATCAACTCCAGAACCCTTGGATGTACAGCCTTTTAGCATTACCAGAGTTATACACACTGCGAAAGTACCACAAGTATCTCAGCAGCCTCACATAGCTCATGCACTGTGCTGACATAAACTCACACTCTCATGACAGCATCCATTCCCGTCTTCATGGTGACTTACAAACCATATCATCAGGGAACAGTGTGTATGACACAGTCAAAATGTAAACTACAAACCCCATGTCATACAGCCTCTGCTGCACCCCCTCCCCAGTTGTAGTAGGCAGAGAGGTGCACCAACAGTGAAGGAGTGCACCTGTAGAGCAGGAAAGAGAAAAGAAAAATCTTTGCACACGGAGGGGACAACTACACAAGCTCTCTGCATATGTATGGAGAGGTCAAAAAAGTGCACTTACATATGAATGATTTAAAAAAATCAGCATATCGATAGATAAGACAGAAAATAAATGCTACTTATCTACTGAGAGTTTGAGAATACCTAAACATACTTATAGAGAGGCTACAAAAATGTACTTACCTATGAAGAGGACAAAAAACCTCTTCCCACAAAATGAGAAGATGAAAAAAAAACTTTGATAACTACAAGTTCTCTACATACAAGGGAAAGACCAAAGAAATATAAATCTTAAAACACAGCCCCTCTTCACACTCATGGTGAGATTCTTCTGCATGTAAAATTTCAGCACATGCCATAGCACAGCACGGCAGCTTCACTTCAGCCCCTCCCTGCTGGTGTGCCTGGCACCTTGTGACTCTTTTTAATGGCAAATGTGCCAGCTTCACTTCAGCCCCTCCCTGCTGGTGTGAATGGCACCTTGTGACTCTTTTTAATGTCAATGTGCAAAGGAAAATGACTTTGATCCTGTCAACTGTGCATTGCATATGAGGTGTAGGGGAATATCTGATGTGCAGTAAGAGTCAACTGTACACTGTATAGGATATAACTCGGTTTATGTCACATGCACCAAGTTTTCTTTTTGCAACTTTATAATGTTATGTAGTCATCATCATGACTATATTCACCTGCTCTGCTGTGGACCACGCACATGCCTGTCTAACAGGGTGTAATTCTGTTGATGTCAGCTGGTCGCTTTGCTGTCCTTACTGCTGGCAATACTACTGGGAGGTATTGTAACAGGAAGGGCTACCATCCACCATCTGCCAGGCAGTTTGTGATGCATGTGGGTGTGTCACTAATGTGTCATCCTAGCATCCTGGCAGTATCCGTAATTATCACATCTGTCACACAAGCTCACTGTACCACCTCTTCTTGCATGAGAAGATTCCCCACAGTCACCTTGTTAGTAAGTGGAAACTTTTTCTAATCACAGTAATTTATTTTAGAAGATAAAGATTGTAAAATACATTCCCCTGGATTTACAAAGCCCTGTAGAATGTGCAGGATTAGTCTAAGAGCTATTTTTGGCAATATGGCTGATGTGCGATCCAGGAACGAGATGCTGGGATGTGCACATGAGCTCTTAGGCTAATCCTGCATGGACCAAGCACCTGTATGCAAATTACCCTAATTTGCAGGTGAAAACCATGCAAATGAGGGTAATTTGTGATCCAGGAAGCAGGCAGCTGTCGGTGCAGGATGAGTGCAGTCTGCAGAAATGTATTCGGTTAGTAAATGAGTATGTTCCTGCAAACTACAAAACGGAGCTATGACAGCTCCAAATAAAGGCTGCATATCATTGATGAAGCATGGCAATGGCCAAGTGGCCATTGACAATGCAAAATGCGTAAAAAGTAAAAAAAAAAACAACTTTCAAATTTCTTTCACCGATCTTGCCTGTGTAAGCTTAGGGCAGTGGCGTGCAAACAGGATTGGGGGGAAATAATAAAATAAACCTAAAATAAGCATTCCAACTAAAAGCAGTATTCAGCCATGCAAGTCAATGGCAGGCATAAGACAACCTGGCCAGTGAGTAATGGTTACTAAGGGGGGAGGCCCAGTGTGGGACATGTAACTATGCATTAGCAGGCAGTCCTATGCAAATTAGGGGAAGGATAGTGAATCCCAGATTTCCCCAGGGTGTGAGGCAGGTCCTAAGAGTGTAAGAGTAGAAATAGCTGAGTGCAAGACTAGGAGATAGGTGACATCATGGGGGGGGTGTCAGGCATACTGTAAGTGGATTGGAGCCCTGTGGCTTGGGACTGCTCCTAGCTTAGCACAGATAAGCTAGATGTGTGTCCAAACTGCCTAGCACTCCTTACAAAGTATAAGTAGGTGTGCGTGCTGTACACCGTATTTCACAGGAAGAAATAGGAAGTTAAACCAAGAAATAGCAGCTCTGTCCATATATGAGCACTCTGCGCTGTGCAGCGCTCACACAGGCTTAAACAGGGAGGCAATGGGAAGGGAAAACAGCAGTAGGAAGGTAATCAAGGAAAACTAGTTGAGCTGCCAGGTGAAATTTATCAGAATCAGCTAGTTACACAGCAGACCAGCCCAGCCCAGAACATCACTATAAACCAAGCAAACACCTAACCCCCCCCCCTGTTTATTCCACACTCTACACCACCGGGGGAAATTTTAAAAACAAACCTACAAAATGAGAAGGGCTGCAGCAGGCATCATAGAACAATATGTGCAAGAGGCTGAGGGTGACGAGAATGCCAATGCTGCCGATCAACCCACAGTGAGGAGACAGAGAAGAGTGTACAGACCCAGGGTAACCTACCAGGGGCTACATCAGCTGGAGATAGTGGAGTACTATAGGGTGGACAGAGACCTCCTACAGCAAATTGTTGAGCTGTGCAGGCCACACCTGACACACCACACTGGCCGAGGGGAACCCATCCCAGTGGATACCAAGGTATGTGTAGGCCTAGGTATACTAGCCAGAGGTACCTCCCAAACCACAACTGGGGATAACATGGGCATCTCACAGGCATCAGCTTCCAGAGTATTCAACCAGTTCCTGGATGCCATGTCAGCACATGCCAGTGAGCACGTATATTTCCTCAACACACGTGAGGTGTTGACCCGCAATATGCGCCTCTTCCACCAAATAGCTAACTACCCTGGAGTAGTGGGTGCTATAGACTGCACGCACATCTATAGACTGCACGCACATATGCATCGAAGCACCACCCGGTCAGCAGGGTAGAGCCTACACCAACTGCATGGGCATCCCCTCCATCAACTGCCAGGTCGTATGTGATGCCCAGGGCATTATACTGAATGTGTGTGCTGGCTGCCCTGGAAGCTATGACAATTTACACATATGGCAACTGATGCAGCTGTACCACAGATTTGCTGATGTGGACATCCCATATGGTCACCTGCTGGGGGATGCTGGATACCCACTGGAGCCGTGGGTGATGACATCCATCAGAAATGCACACACCTGAACAACAATGGCATAATGAGGCACACGCAGAGGCCAGACATATAATAGACCGTGTGTTTGGGATGCTCAGGTCACGGTTCTGGTGTCTGGACACATCCAGTGGAGCCCTGCAGTATTCACCAGCTACATGTACCCAAATTGTTATGGTATGTGCTATGCTACACAATATGATCCTGTGGAAACAGCTGCAGCAGGAACAGCATGGGGCAGGGCCACACAGCTCTCCAACAATGCCAAGGCCTGTACAGGCACAGAGTGACTCAGAGGAGGAACAACCTGAGCCTGCCCCAGTAGGCAGAAGGGGGCATGCCCAGTATGCCCTGGCCTTGGCAAAGAGGCAATGCATAGCATATGCACTGACACAGTAGGGGCCCAGGGAATGACATCTCTCTCTCTGACTTGCACAGACAGTAAAAGGGATGCCAAACATGACACTACCTGTTCTCAACCATGTATTGGGAGTGTACTATGTGCAGCCAACATAGGCAGCCCTCCAGCACCATCCCCAAGTCTGGCACACACTAAAAGTAAGTCAATCAACCTACCAATTGCCAAATGGAGTAGAATGTATTTTTACCTGTAGCCATGGTATAGATGTGAACATGCAAGGGCACTGGGTGGCCGGATGTCAAGGCAGCAGACAGTAGACACCCATAGTGGCATCATGAGATCTGTAACACATACTGGAGTCACCATAGTAGCCAGTACTAGACATGGTGACAAAACCCACTGCAGGAAATGGCTTGAGCAACATGGGTGTACATAAGAGCCGCACATGCCAGTCAGGAAGGATAACATACCCAACAACAGTCTCAGCCAGCAGGACAGGTGAAGACTAACACAAACAAATGCTGTACTATGGCCTCTGAATGTGCCCTATGGGTAACCCCTCCCCCAGGCCTACACAGACAGACCGCAGCAGGCCAGGCAGTCAGATGTAAGTTGTGAAGGCTAGGAAGTCAGAAACTAATACGTAGTTAAATAAAGCTAGGATCTGTAGTACACTGGTAAGCCTCTAGATAGCAGGATAGGTAAGACTACAGACTGAAATGGAGTACCTGACATACCAGTACAGTCCTAGCAAATGTGTACAAGTGTCAGCTGTGCCCCCCCCCATCCAACGTACACTTAGAGTAACAGTCAGGTGTGCCCCCCCCTCTCCTGTGTAGAACAGTAAAAACAGTCAGGTGTCCTGCCCCGCTATGCAGAAATGTAGCAAAAATCAATGGCAAATGACCGATGGATACCCTGCAGACACAGCACGCTACCTGTTGGTGTACAACACAAAGGTCAGCACCGCAGTACAAACTATCTGGACGTGATCCAAACATGCAACACAAATGGCCATACTGGGCATGCTTACACATTTAGAAGAATGAAGGCAATGTCAGTCAACAACATACTGAGAGGTCATAGTGGACATGCTCACACACTTAAACACATGAAGGCCATGTCTGCAAACACCAGGGAACCAGACATATCTGGATGTTGCAGTTCTCAGTGTGGACACATGTCAGTATGCACCACTCCTGCCTTGCACACACAGTGGATAGGAATACAGACACATATGTAAGGACAACACACTAAAATAAGCCACAGGTGCACGGGCATAGATGTGTGGAAGAGGGTGACCATGACAAGGAGCCATCTGGGCCTGTCCCATCTGGCACACAGCCAAAGGGCCCCCAACATATGAGGTGCGATTGTAACCCACTGCGGATACTAGCCAGCAGTACCTGTCAGCATGACAGACAATGCGGTGCACGTGTCAGCTGTGCAACAAGACTGTACAAGGAAGTAGTTATCTAGTAGCTGTATACACGCACCTGTGACATATGACCCCCATGTGTGCCTGCATGTGGCATGTCAACCCCTACATGGATGGGGTATGGCTGATGCACACACTGCCCTCCCCATAGCGGTAGTATAACAAGCCTGCTGAGGTCATACAATGTGAATTACACCTTTGGGAGAGCTATAGCTCAATAATATGCATGGTGCATCCCATGGCTATGTACTGCTGTAGTGTCAGAGTAGGTAGGTAGAAGTACTAACCCCAGACCTGTCAATTGTGTGAGCGTGTGTTTGTGTGCATGCCTGTCTGTCTCTGAATGTGAACAGGGAAATGCTTGTTAGGCTACTCACACTCCATACAATACATATATTCAACTTTGGCAATGCTGCTTATGGCACTCACTTAGAAGTACACCTCTGGGAAAGTGATAGCCCAGTAATCGCCATAATGTGTTCTGCAACTGTTTACTGCTGTAGTGTGATAAACTAGTTAGGTAGGTGTTTGACCCCCAGACTTGGCAACTGTGTGTGTTTGTGTGTGAGCCTGTGTGTGTGTGTGTGTGTGTGTGTGTGTGTGTGTGTGTGTGTGTGTGTGTCTGACTGAGTAGAGAGCAATGCTTTTTAGGCTACTCACACTCTGTACAATACATATACTCTACTTTGGCAAGGCTGCTGATGTCACTCACCTAGTAATACACCTCTGGAAAGTGATAGCCAGTAATTGCTGTAGTGCACCTGTAACTGTGTACTGCTGCAGTGTAATATACTAGTTAGGTAGGTGTTCAAACCCACCCAACCTGGCAAGTTTGTGTGTGAGTCTGTGTGTGTGTGTGTGTGTGTGTGTGTGTGTGTGTGTGTGTGTGTGTGTGTGTGTGTGTGTGTGTGTGTGTGTGTGTGTGTTTGTGTGTGTGTGTGTGTCTGACTAAGTAGAAAGCAATGCTCTTTAGGCTACTCACACTCCGTACAATACATATACTCTACTTTGGCAAGGCTGCTGATGTCACTTACCTAGTAATACACCTCTGGAAAGTGATAGCCAGTAATTGCTGTAGTGCATCCTGTAACTGCGTACTGCTATAGTGTGATTTAGAGCAGTGGTAGTGTTCCATCTACATCCATGCCAGTTCCAGATGTTTTGTGTGTGTTTCAGTGTCTGTGTATGGAGCAATGCACTATAGGCTACTCACTTGCAGTACATTAAAAATGCCATAATTTAGTAGTCCTACTGATGTCATTAACTGTGAAATACACCTTTGGGGAAGATGTACTTCAGTAATGTCCATGGTGCGTACTATAACTGTGTAGTGCTGTAGTGTAGTAAACTAGTCAGGTAGGGGTTCTACTCCCAGACATGACAGGTGTTGGTGTGTGTGTGTGTGCGTGTGCGTGTGTGTGTGTGTGTGTGTGTGTGTGTGTGTGTGTGTGTGTATTTGTAACTCATATACTGTGTAGAGGTGGTTGTGAGTGTAGGCAATGTGGAGGGGGGTTTGCTAATTTCATTTATGGTGGCCCTACTATATATCTTAATGTCAACCATACAGGGACAACAGATGTAAATAGCTGAGAGGCTGGGGTGCAAAGCCATACCCATACATGTGACATCAAGGCCAGCCAATCACAGTTAGCAACCCCACTGTGCCTTCACATGTGACACACAATGGACAGACCATGCCTGACAACATGCCCTGTATGGACAGATGACACTGACATCAGGAAATGCTGTTAGTATGCTATCAATGTAGGTGCAGTGTAAATCTGCTGACCAGTACCAGTCCCTGCCACAGGTGGGCAAGTCTGGCACATCTGATGATAAGCTGTGTTCACAGCATGGGCCAGACACCCCAGGTACAGTTCCACATGTCACTGTACATGCATGTGGGAGGTGTGCACATCCTAGACACCATCCATGTCATGGACTACAGAACACATACATGGCAAGTGATGCATAGCATTGGCCACACACAATAGTCAGACAGGTGACTGGATGACGGATGCAATACCCACCTGTGTGGGCAAATGCATAAGCTACAGGCCTGTGCCACAATGTAGACCATTGTCATGTGGCCTGATGCCAAGGTATACCCATTACCTACCCTTGTATAGCCTGCTGGCACTGTTGGCCACCACACACCCATGCAGACACGCACCCATGCATGTCCGAACTGGCACCCTGTGTGTTCATGTGTGTGTTGTATGGTGTGTATGTCTACATCCACATACACTATTCCCAGAGGGCACAGTGAAGCATGCCACCTGATGTCTGACACCCCTTCATACTCACTGCCCATACAACCTCCATATGGCCTGTGTGGTGCATGTGTTCCTTGCACATTGATGTGTTGTGGCAATCCCACTAGTGATGAGTTGCACTCCTGGCCATGCCAAGTGTATTAATGTGTGTGTGTGTCCCTGTGTGATTGTGCCTGTGCTGACACTGGCACCTGTTCATGCAGACAAGCACGTGTGCGTCACCCACTGTATATCTACCGTAACCCTGTTGCAGATGTCACTCATCATCACATATATGTTCTGAGTGCTCCCCACCAGGTCACCCATGTGGTGCATCCAATAACAGCATTGAACTGTGATAACACTACATAGCTGTCGGGGGTTCGACACCATGTGCTGGTATGTGTGGGACACAAACATGCATCAGTTTTACCCTCCCACACCTCCCTGACATGTATTCACCTCTCTGCCTCCCCCACTTCCTCTCTGGCAGATGTGGAGGCCCACACCTGCATTGTTTAGGCAGCAGCATGTGTATTTTAAGTGATGCTCATGATCAGCTGATGGCCTCTGCACAAATTGCAGCCCTTCCCTAGCCGATTGCATATGGAACACGTGTGGTAACATTCCCAAAGCCAATTGCATGGAAACACACTCCAGTACCTGGGAACACCCTGGTGGTGTTGGCCCTTGTCTGTCACTGTGAGTAGGAGCTAGAACTGTCATTTGGTAAACAGCATTTCAGATGGGTTGGGGATTTACCTCTAACAACATACACTGTGGAAAGAGGGCAACAAACAGGAGGGGGATGTGCCTGACCTGACTACAGACTATAAGTGCTGCTATACTGCATATGGACTAATGTTTGATTAACAGTGTTTGTCTGGATATGCCTGTTGTACATGTCGCAATACCTGCCATGTCAGTTCCATGTATATCAGGAATCCCCATGGGATATCTGCAGACAGGGCAGTGTTGTGCCTTTGGTTTCATGTGTTAGCCACGATGCATCTATCTGTGGAATGCTGAAGGTAGTGTGAGGATTGCAGTCTGTTGATGGTGAAGGCCATGACAGTTACTGACTACATATCCCTTATTGGACATATGTTGCAATAAACCCCGTTACAATGGTAGATTAATGAGGGTATCACAGCAACATGTCTATACTGGCCCTGTATTTGTTTGCTGAATTTTGTTATTTGCTAGTAATTACAGGTGTGGGGGTAGTCACATTCTTTGATTTCCTGCCCTTGCCTATTTAAGTGGTACAGTGTGAAATATTTTCTGCTTAAAAACCTCAGCTTTGGCCGGCTAAGAACTTGTTGTATTCAACTGGACGTATAAGAGAATTTAAGTACCTTTATCTGCTCTTTTTTTCCCAAAAAAATACAGTATTTAAATTGATTTTAACTGTGTGGAAGGAATATTAACTGAACTGGAAGTTAGCCAGTGTTTGCTGAATTTTGTTATTTGCTAGTAATTACAGGTGTGGGGGTAGTCACATTCTTTGATTTCCTGTCCTTGCCTATTTAAGTGGTACAGTGTGAAATATTTTCTGCTTAAAAACCTCAGCTTTGGCGGCTAAGAACTTGCTGTATTCAACTAGACGATAAGAGAATTTAAGTACCTTTATCTGCTCTTTTTTTCAAAAAAATACAGTATTTAAATTGATTTTAACTGTGTGGAAGGAATATTAACTGAACTGGAAGTTTTCACTCTGCTCTTCAGTTAGTCCTACCCACCCTCCCTGTTTTTGTTTTGGTGTTAATCTTAGTGGCCTTGCAACTGCCCGTCCCTCTTGTAAATTTGTGTTTGGATACTCCTTCTGGGCCCATCTCATTTGCTCACTCAACTGAGTGCAGTGAGATCATATTCTGATTTCAGGCACTCCTACTGTGTACAAAGAGAGCATCTGGGAAACAGAAAAAAAAAAAAAAAAAAAATTTAAGCTTGTTTCCTGCCTTTCCTGTTAAGTGGTATAGACTATTTGTAGGCTTCTGAGCCCCCAAGCCCTTCTGTGTTGGAGGGAAGCCTTCTAGCTTAGTTTTTTTTCTCTTATAACTAGCCAGTTTTCTAGTTTCAGCACTCAAATCTGTTTCTCCAGACCTCTGTCAACCTTTGTACATATGTCGTGCATGAAGTGGTGCATATGTGCTGTACACCTTAAATAGTGTCATCATATGTGATAACAAGCCTGTGATATATCATAGTGCTACACATGTCATGTACAGTAGGGGTTACATTTATTGCCATAACCTGGACATTTTGTGGATGCTTGTACAGTACGGAGGTCTGTGTAGTAATGGTGAATGTCAGCAGTGTGTGTATTATTAATATGTACTATGGCCTGTCTACAGACTGTGAAGAAAAAGACCTCTGGTATTCCACCACAGCAAAAATCCACCACGACAGAGTCCTGTGTCAAACAGCAAGCAAATTTAATGAAAAAAGTAAAAACAGCATTAAAATTCCATAGTGATAAAATGATAAGCGCTTTCAGCTATTTAGCCTTCTTCAGATCGTTATCTTTTGGTAGCAATGCTTAGTATTTATACTAAAAACTAACTAATAAGGTTTAAAATCAATTGACTTCTAAACCAATCATGTCAATTCATTCTTAGTCTTTATTAGAATATCCAGTAATCTTTCTTTGCACTACTAAATAGTCAATAGCTATGATTTAAAATTGGCACCAAAATTATGTTAATATACTATGTTGACCCATCCTACTTCAGCTATATGCTAATATGCACTTCTCTGCCTAGTTTTTTTACTGGCTATAAGTGCCGAATGTATCTTTCCAATAGATTTAGTTTTATATAGCTTCCCTGTTTCCACTTTGCTGCCATCCAGTGGCAAAAGTGTAATACCAGCTTTTTAAAAGTTTTTCAGAAGCATTTGTTTCCATTGTTTATTGCATGGCTTACCTGTTTCCACTTTGCTGCCATCCAGTGGCCAAAGTGTAATACTAGATTTTTAAAGATATTGTTGATTGTTCCGTATCGTGCAGGCAAATCCTTTGTCTACTGTTGTACGAATTGAAGGACTTGGCCTGGACACCGTAGTATGTTATATATCCACACTGTCTGCATCTACTGTTTTGTGTGGGCCTTGCATCCATCACTGGTTATATACATCAACATCTATGTGCTGTCAATAATGGCATGCATTATTGTATGGTACACAAATAAAGGTTGTTTATGTATACATACATGTATGTCGTGTTATGTCCTTTGAATTGTGAGTGGGTATATGTGCAATGTATGTATCCCCTTTGTGGGGCTGGTTGCCACACCACATATGTCACAGGTACCAGTTACAGGGCTTATGGCTGGGGATATACATTGCACCCAGTACATCCACACTACTTCTACATAAGTATGGTTACTAATACCCTTTGTCTGTGTATATGTGTATGTACCCATATATCCCATATATTGTATCTCTCTCTCTCTCTCTATACATACATATCTATATATATATATATATATATATATATATATATATATATATATATATATATATATATATATATATATATATTTATACCTGCACATGATTGTCATTGTATGGCTGTATGTGCATATCTGTACCATTGTAATGTGTACCCCCTCAGCATACTACATTCCCTGTGGCACAATGGCCTATCTGCATGATATGTTACAGATATTGCCCTAACATGTACAGGTGACTTGGATTACTGTTGGAGCATTATAGCTGTGTTGTGGTGGGTCCTGCCGTCAAGTACTGCATGTGCTGGATATTAGATTGCACAACATATCCGTTAGGGCTGGGGGGGGGTTACATAGCAGTAATTACCAGGTATCCATCATTTGTGCCCCCACCCCCATTAACTGTGCTCATGGTCTGTTATGTAGTATGGAATGGGCCAGGAGTCCGTTCCCATGTGGAAATCATATACACATGTCTATCTGTATATATATATATATATATATATATATATATATATATATATATATATATATATATGTGTGTGTGTGTGTGTGTGTGTGTGTATATGTGTATATGTGTATATGTATGTATATATATATATATATATATATATATATATATATATATATATATATGTATGTTCATAGATAGGTACTAGGCTATTGGCCCTAGGGCCTATATAAGCCTAGCCAAAAAATGTACCCTGGCTTTCGCCACCCAAGAAAATTATTTTCCTGTGCCCCTGTCGAGCAGAGCCACAGAAGTGATCCCTAGGTTGAATTTCCCATCCAGTCATCAAGATTTTTCTTGAACAGTGCTAATGAGGGGCTCTGTTTGACATAGATAGGTAGTCTGTTCCAGAGTATGGGAAGTCTCTGGGACAGGAATCTATCCCTCCAGCATGTTCTGTTTATTGTGGTGACAAGGTTTAGGTCCCTACAGCATGTAGCTTGGAGGGATTGGGATTTCTTTAAGTGGAGCATGTCCAGCAGCTCTGGGTTTGACATAGGTTTGTATGTTAGGCAGAGATCGCCCCTGAGTAGGTGATATGCGATGGAGTAAAGTACACCTCCAGTATACTGTCCCCACCCAAGCATCTGCAGGCTCTTCATCCGTTTAGTCCATGTACATACTAGCCTTTCCTTGATCCTCCTCCGATACTGCTGGAGACATCGATGTGATCCACAACTGTTGGTTCATCCCGCCAGGGACGGACCTGTTGTTGTGTCAAGAGTAGACCTAGTTGGTCTACAGTGTTTCTCCCACTGGTAGCATCCTGCCAGGGTATTGTGTAGCAGCGGTTTGCTCACTCACCTGGCCAGCCTCATCTCCTTGTTCCACAGAACCAATGCCCCAGGTGTGACATACTGTGCATGAAGCATGCTCACACGCCCTCATGGTGTGCACTGTATATCATTATTCCCTTTGGTGTTATGCAGGACTACTGTTCTCACAGTATGATTGGACAGGCACTGTTCTGTCCTGCACATAGACTGCTTATAATACTGTGGTTGAGCAATGGAGTGTTCTGGTATTAATCTACACACTTGTATACATTTCCTATATGGTTGGATGACTGTGCTGGATGATGTGTTTGTGATCACAGCAGCTGAATGTGTATCTGCCATGGCTTAGTGGAACTCACATCGACTATAGTGTGCAGGGTCAGGGGTTTGCAACCTGGCAGTGCTGATTATTTTGTTAATGGCCACAACAACAGTTGTTGGCTATAGAGTGACTAAGGCACTGTAGAACATTTGTAGGTGGGTATGCGGTGATTTGCATGAAGCACAGCATTACTGACCTCTGGTTGTGGTGTCCTGCACTGAGTTAGCCTCTACATTGCTTCACCAGTGTGGTAATAACATACCGGTGGCCGAACAGGCTTGCACCCGCTTGCTCCCGCATACACACGTGCAATGTCATGCATTTTGTTCACATTTATCAACTGAGACAATCGGACTGTATGCTTGTCCATTGTCAGCAGTGGCCCAGGGTGTAGAGTTCCACATTGACCTCAGCTACGTATTTCAATTAATACTGGGGTGTTCACATTCATAGTGGGGGGTAGATGTAACATAGCTATGTCCCCCATTCTCCTTGCTTAGTTTACGTTAAAATGTCAGTATTATCCATGCTTAGGTCAGGTTTACATATCAGGTATGACTGTTGACAAAGGTCAGTTTAAGGTTAAGTTGGATTCCTGTTTCACAGGTCTGGATAGGTTACATTCAGGTATTCGGGGTAGGTGTAGTTATTCCATACCTGTGTGGTACAGTAGAGGGGAATAGCTAAGGAGTAGGTAGCTAGGTAGTGGGGGTGACATTGTAACTGTATAGTAGCCTGTAGTTATAATTGGATGGGGAGCAATAGGGAAGGTTTGTCAGATGTTGGGATTTGTATGCAAGGTAGGACAAGAGCTGTCGGTATCATTAGTTGATGTAGTTGTATAAAGTGTGAAGTGGGGGGAGGGATTTCGCAAGGTGGTGAGCCTGTGCTGCTCCAGGTGTGCTTGTGGTGTTCCTTCATGTGTTAGTTACATGTGTCCTGTGGGACAGCTGTGATACTATATGTGGGTTGGGGTTCCAGATACTGGCAATATAGTGGGGAAGAGGGTGCCACCTACGTGTAACCATAAACATTAATAGAAATGGAACAGGGGCTGATAGGAACGTGGTGTGCATGGGGCACAAAGGGAGGAGTTAGTAGGAAATTATCTAGGGATGTGCAGGACGGCTGCAGGTAGGTCCACAGCTGGCCATGTTGTCTACGACAACAGCTGTTCATATACACTGCATTTGGTGTTTATGTTAGACACTCACACCCCTGGGTGGGGGTGAGGACTACAATAATACTTTGTGATGCCAATTAGATCGGCTAACATGCCTACAGTGGGGTGTTGCGACCATGTGTTCATAGGTGTTGTGTAGTAGGTCATGCAACAACACATATGGTTATATCATTCTTTGCCATGTAAACTGAACTGTGTTGCGGTGGGGCCCATATCGGGAATGGCTGCCCATTAGCCCAAATGACTGTACAGAATCTGCAGACTGTCCAGAGTTTGCTTCATAATATTGGTGTGTTACTCTTGCAATCTTCACCTATCTGGCAAATACTTGGGAACTGAAGTCATTAAATACAGACAAGTATTTGGGTTTAAGACTCCACATCCTTCAGACGAGTCATGCTAATGCATAACCTATTATTCTATCAGCTTTCTAAGATTGTAAGTGGAATATGCAGTTTCTGTCCCTATTTGTCTCCCCAACGGTTTAGGTTCTGTCCAGTGGTTTAGCTGTTAGAGGCTGAGAGGTATGGGTGGATGCTCTGCCCAATTCGCAATATTACTTAGATCCCCAGGGCGGTCCGAATACATCTGCACCAGCCAACACCTGCATGCCTAGGCCCATAATTGCATACCCATAGTTCCCCCACCTGCCCCTCCTTTACAGCACTCATCCTTACTGTGGGTGCAGGTGAGGTCTAACCTCACCACTACACACTGCCCACTCTCCACTTCTGAGGACCCATATCGTATGTTGTCTCGACCCATGGGTCATCAGGCTTGCCCAACCTACTGGCCCATGTACATACATGGACTAGTTAGATAAATCATCACAGGGACTGACTCCAATCATCATCAATTTTTGGGGTGTCCCACAAGGGACATTGATGCCTTTGTTTCATGATTATACTTGCCAGGTCTCTCCCACTGGTAGTATCCTGCCGGGGGTCTGGGAAGCAGAGGTGTGTTTACTTGTATCGTATGTTTGTATGTTTCACCTGTCTAGCTGGGGGGGGTGGTTGATGCTACATGTTACACATTTGTTGATTAGGCCTCTAGCCCCCATTGATTGGCACGGCCTGTGAACATATGTAATTCTTAACTGCTGTATCATATCTATAAATATCTATAAATATCTATACATATATATATATATATATATATATATATATATATATATATATATATATATATATATATATGTTGTATACTGCTATTTAATAAATTGTTTTATAGTCCTGAGGAGCTTTTCTCCCCGGGTCTCTGCTGTAAATGAGCCAAAAGCTCAGCCAGACTTACCTGGTTAACAGATGTAAATTAAATAAAAAAATCAATGAATATCCTAGTTATATATATGTGTATGTTTACACACATATATACATATATATTTGTACTTATCTATATACATATAGATATATATCTCTGTATATGTATGCATACACACACACACACACACACACACACACACACACACACACACACACATATATATATCTATATATATATATGTCTAACGACATATGGCTGTATGGATGTCTGCATATGTATATATCTATATGTGGGTATTCAATTATATTCTGTCTCTGTATGTATACATTTGTACTATGGAGAGGGGGAAGTTTAACTCCATATAGGTATGGGTATATATATATATATATATATATATATATATATATATATATATATATATATATATATATGGGTCTCCTTCTAATGACCGAAACGCCGATTCGCCGACAGTGAAATCACCGACACGAACGACCGACAACGAGTTGACCAACACGC